>NC_048299.1:168459997-168548042 GCF_013100865.1 Trachemys scripta elegans
AGACAACTCCCACCTGTTTATGCTCTCTGTATGTGTGTATATATATCTCCTCAATATATGTTCCATTCTATATGCATCCGAAGAAGTGGGCTGTAGTCCACGAAAGCTTATGCTCTAATAAATTTGTTAGTCTCTAAGGTGCCACAAGTACTCCTGTTCTTCTTTTTGCGGATACAGACTAACACGGCTGTTACTCTGAAACCTGTTACTAATTGTTTCTCTTGCTGCCAACACGGAGGTTTGGCTCCCACCACTGCTTTAGTCAAAGGGGTTCTTTAACGTTTCTTAGGGGACACCTCACCATGATTAAGAGCAAGCAAAAACATCACAATTATTAGCCAGTGTTATTTTATTATTAAAGAAAGGAAAAGAGGATGTCAAACAACACGAGTGACTGAACACAAATGATAATCTGGTTACTTCCATTACAATCTCTTCTGTATGTTTCTCTGTGGAGAGCTTTTAACAGAGATTATGCTCCACAGAGTGAACACCTCTGAGGAGTGCTTTCCCTTTGGTAAATTAAGATCAAAGTATATTGTTTCCCAAAATTATCGTGACTCCAGTTTTAGTGTCTGATTAGATACTTAAAGGTTGTTTTATGACTGGGTAAAAGAATTTAAGGGCTGGTGGGTCCTGTCTAGTTAATAATAATAAATAAGTTTATAAATGGGCAAAATAAGTAATTTTAACTAAATCCTATGAAATTGAAGGAAATATTTTAAGTCAGTTACTTAGAGAAGCCATATAAGGAGCTGTCTTCGAGACAGGCCAGTTACAAATATTAAGAATCTTAAATCCAATTAAATCCCACTATTTCTCTGTTTACCAGCATTTAGCCTGTCTCGTCTCCAGGAATATATGGTCTAATCCAATGGCTCTCCACCTTTCCAGACTACTGTACCCCTTTCAGGAGTCTGATTTGTCTTGTGTACCCCAAGTTTCACGTCTCTTAAAAACTACTTGCTTACAAAATCACACATAAAAATACAAAAGTGTTACAGCATACTATGACTGAAACATTGCTTACTTTCTCATTTTTACCATATACTTATAAAATAAATCAATTGAAAATAAATACTGTATTTACATTTCAGTGTATAGTACATAGAGCTGTATAAACAAGTCATTGTATGAAATTTTAGTTTGTACTGACTTTGCTACTGCTTTTTACGTTGCCTGTTGTAAAACTAGACAAATATATAGATGAGCTGATGTACCCCTTGGAAGACCTCTGCGTACCCCCAGGGGTTGGTGTGCCCATGGTTGAGAACCATTGCTCTAATCATTTGGTGATTAACAAGAGACACTGTTAGTCTTTTAAGTTATAATAGCAATTTCATATTCCAATAAAATCATTGCAAGAATTTTAAATCTAGTGTCTTGGCAAGTGTCTTAGTTAACTTCCTCTCACCAATCCATGTTGAAGTGTTGGGAAGCTATTCCTTGAGTTGGTTTCTTGAGTCTTTTCTGTTTTTCTTATCTGTCTGTATCAGCTTGCTTGCAGAGATGAACAGGATGTGATGAGTTGTAGAGTTCTTGTTGAAGCAGGGTAGCAGAGGGTATGTGTACAGGGGGTGTTCACTTCTGAGGGTTTTTTTATACTCTTTCCTTCCTACTTCCATGAAAGTAAGAAAACACACCTGTTGTTTCAGTCTTACGTAGATTTAAAGTTAGTTGCTGTCCTCCTTTCACTGCTTCATGCCTTCAGAGTTGGCTTGAGTGACACCTTCATCTCCTGAATGTGCCATCTGAATAACGAATAACAACATTTTTTTAACTTGCCTTTGTTCTTCTTCTGTCAGAAAAGCATCAAATGACTTTTAAAGTTAGTTTTAACTCTTTCTTTTTATTCAGTCAATTTTCAAAGATATTCCTTTAGTTCCATCAGAGTTTAATTGAAGTTGAAATTCTGTTTCAAATGAGTCCAAACACTCCAGTTCTCTCTGTTAAGGTCAGCTTTCAAAGTAGACTTTTAAAATTAAATTCTTAAAGTGTTATCAGAGAAGGTATTGTCTTTTCTTTTTACCAGTTTTTGGAGAGGTTCTTCTTCACAAGTTTGATGAGGGATTGCTAAAGGATTATCAGGTAACTAGTTTCCCAATTAATATACATATTTCTGTACTTAAATGGCTTCTTATATTAGTAACCAGTTATGACATCAAATGATCTTGCTATATTTGTACATGAAGTATGTCACTATTTACATAGCAATGGTATTAGGAGCTTTGCATTTAATTAATATATTTGCAAGTATGCATTTCAGAAAGGTGTTAGCCATTTCAACATTTAAGAAATAAACAAAAGGTTTTAAACACTTCCAATGACATATATTTATCCTAGAGGCTTTTTCTGAATACGTTTTTAGAGTAATTATAAAATTTATTTTAATGATGATATTTCTAGACTTCTTTGTATGGGCTTACTTATAGTTATTACTTTGATAACACACCCTACATTTTCTAGCCCATAATCAGGTATCTTCCTAAAACATGAATTTTTTATATGGTTTGTCTTCTTGAAATAAGTATTACCTTTGTATCAAGCCAATATCTTATAAACAGGAGACTTGTCCCATTCTTTGATAACTCTGATTTGTTTGTTTGCTTTTTTTGACTAAATAGGTTCTAGATTTATAATTTACTGTTCGCAGTCTGATTACAATTTGTAATTGCAGACTCATATCTACATTCTATACAAAGCACAATAATTAACATGTATATAAATCTTTCAAAACATAGTATAAAAGAAAATAGCATAGGATGTTAAAGCAAAATAGAAGTTATAAAACTGCATCCCAGAGTTGGTGTAAACACACTTGGAGGTAATAAACATTTTATGGCTATAAAGACATGTTTATCTTCCCTGATATTTGCTTGCCCTTGGGAGATAAGGTAGATGATAACGATACATATATCATAAACTTCAGTAAAGGCACAGGCAAGTTTAGTGACTTAATATTTTAAAAAAACATAATTATTTTTATTTCTTAATAATTATTTATTAGGCTAGTTGGCAGCTGCTCTAGCCCTTGCCCCTTGGGCCTTTGGTTCCCCCAGCCTTATGGTGCTCCTCCCTCCCCGCCTTAGGGCCCTCAGCCCCAAATGATCCAAAATAGGCTCAGCGGGCTTCTCACTAACAAACCGGAATAGGCTTGTTGGCAGGGTAATAAAGTAAAATTTGGTTTTTGGCTACACTTTGTGGGATTGCTGCTGGATGTCTTTTCAGGGGTCCCTAGCCTATGAGATAAGCACCCTTTTAATTTTTACAAAGCCAACTAAATAATTTAAGAAGGAGTTTGTTAAGGGACTAAAACTCCTTTTAGGAATTCTGGTGACTTGGGATGGTCTCTGAGTAGTCTCGTGAGCGGTCAGGATGTGACTCTGAAAGCTCGCTATGAGGTTCTTCTTCGAGTAGCTGTGGTTGCTCTGCACCAGGATGTGCGCGTGCCCATGCACTCTTGATCGGATATTTTCATCAGCAGTGTCTGTGCCCTTGACATCCTGATGCTCCAGTACAAAGGTATACAGGAAGGGGGTCGACCCACCACCACACCAGTTCCTTCTCAACCACCTGCAGCTTGAGATGGATCATTGTGGTGCCTATTAGCTACACAGCTTGCTACCTTTCTTGCTTAATCCTTTCTTTTCAAATTTCTTTTATTTTCTGTTATTAAGAACACCTTTCCTTCTTCATTTGTGCATTCTGAGCCTTTATTTTTGTCCCTTAGTCCTTGATCTGCAGCCTTGAGTATGGGTTATGCCCAAGACTTGGACTCCAAACTCTGCCAGACCTGCCATAAGTCTTTTCCCCACAGCAGTGGTCATTCAAGCTGCCTTTGCTGCCTGAGATAGATTCACTCTCCCTCCAAATGTATGATAGGCTCAGGATTTAAAAGCAGCTCTAAGAAATTGAGGGATAGATAATAAAACAGAAAATATCATGCCACTATATAAATCCATGGTATGCCCACAACTTGAATACTGCATGCAGTTCTGGTCGCCCCATCTCAAAAAGATATACTAGAATTGGAAAAGGTACAGAGAAGGGCAGTGAAAAGGATTAGGGGTATGGAATAGCTTCCAAACAAGGAGAGCTTAAAAAGACTAGGGCCATTCATCTTAGAAAGAGACAACTATGATAGTGGGCTACACAATCATGAATGATATGGAGAAAATGAATAAGGAAGTGTTATTTACCCCTTCACATCACACAAGAACTTGGGGTTCTCATTGCCATGGGATGTTGTGAAGGCCAAAAGTATAACTGGGTTAAAAAGAGAATTAGATAACTTCATGGAGCCTAGATCCATCAATTCTATTAGCCAAGATAGTCAGGGATACAACTCTGCTCCTGCTGTCTCTAAAGCTCCAACTGCCAGAAACTGGGACTGAACGACAGGGGATAGGTCACTTGAAATTGCCCTGTTCTGTTTATTCCCTCTGAAGCATCTGGCATCAGCCACTGTCAGAGACAGGAGACTGGGCTAGATGGACCATTGGTCTGACCCAGTATAGCTGTTCTAAAATTCCTGTTAATGGAGAACCCTCACAGACTTATGGGGTCTGATTCACCCCTCTGTATCGTGTATCTGGTTGCTCAGAGAGCTCCAGCGACCATCTCTGCTGCAACGGTAAGCAAAAATTCTGGGAGCCCTTCAGAACCATCCAGACTCTCAGAGAAGAGAAGACCCCATTCTCCGGAACAGGATAAAAGAAGAGGAAAGTCACAACCTCAGTCTATGTTTCAGGAGACCTTGTGTCCTGATTTGGGTACCACTAAGCTTCTCTTCCCTTCCAGTAGAGAGACCACAGCATTGGCTAAGAATACCATGCCACATACTGAGAAACTGTCAGGTAAACAACCTAAAGCAGCACCAGACTCAGTGCCTTTGAAACATAAGGTCTCCAAAGCCAAGCTGAAATTGTTGTCAGTCCTGTCATCTGTAGCCAGACGTGAAGGGCGCACCTTTTCATCAGAACATAAGAATGGC
The DNA here is from genome assembly GCF_013100865.1 of Trachemys scripta elegans. Classification (NCBI taxonomy): domain Eukaryota; kingdom Metazoa; phylum Chordata; order Testudines; family Emydidae; genus Trachemys; species Trachemys scripta. Next base: position 168,464,991 of record NC_048299.1, read on the forward strand.
CATACTGCATCAGACCAATGGTCCAACTAACCCAGAATCCTGTCTCCTGCTCCAGCTTCTATGCTGCATCTATTCCCCACATTCACCCTTATTGGGATCGTCTCTCCCATTTCCTAACTTTCTGGGAGCTCATCACATGGGATAGATGGATCTTGGAGGTGATTTCTACAGGCTATTCCATCCATTGCAGCTTCTTCCCCCCGCCCGTCTCTCTTCAGGAAGCCTTCTCATCAGGATTTTTTGAGACAGGATGTACAGTGGGGGTGATACAACCTGTTTCACTATACTTAGTTGGGAAAGGGTTCTGTTCCCAGGACTTCCTGATCCAGAAGAAAAATAGAGGGTGGGGACCAATTCTGGACCTTAGGGCTTTGAACACCCTTGTCTGCTGTCAGCCATTCAGAATAGTAATCCTAGCAGTGATGATTCCCTCTCTGGGTCCAGGAGATGGTTTGTTTCCGTATGCTTATTTTCATATTGCCATGCACCCCTGGCACAGATGTTTGCTTGTTTTATGGTGGTCAGGGACCACTACCAATATCATGCCCTACCCTTCGGTCTCTCCACTGTCCCAGAGTCCTCTGAGCTGTTGCAGCCCATCTTCACCAGCTGGGAATAATTTGTCTTATCTTACCTAGATGATCAGCTCCTGAAAGATCTCTCATTTCTTGAGGCACCGACTGCAACCAGCAAGGCCCTATTTCTATTCCACTCACTGGGCCTCCAGTTCAACACAGAAAAGTGTACCCTCAAACCCACTCAACAGACAGACGTCATTGGAGCCATGGTAGACTCCACCACCATCAGAGCATACCTGCCGAATGGCAACATTGCAACAGAGCTTGCAAACCACAGCAAGGGCTTGCCTGCAACTCCGAAGACATATATGGTAGCTTGTATGTTTGTGACACCATTAGCAAGACTACACTCTCGGTGTCTTCAAGCCTGGCTGATAACTGTCTCTACTCCCAACAACCAGTCTATCCAAGCAAGTATCTGTACCTCAGAGGGGCCTTGATTCTCTAAATTGGAGGAAGGCTCCACAAAGGATGTGCATGGAAGTTCCATTCCTGCTGCCTACTCCCACAAGAACCAACAATACAGATGCCTCCTTGATTGCCTGGAGCGCACACTCCCAAAACTTCCCAAATCAGGGCAAATGGACCCCTCCCTATCAACATATTAGAGCTCAGAGTGATTTGTTACATTTGCCAGCACTTCCTACCACACATCTGGGACCACCCGATCATAATAATGCTGGACAATAGAGCAGCAATGTATTATACCAATCAACAAGGAGGAGTGAGATCTGAGTCCTTAAGCACCAAATCTGTGAAACTATGGAACTGGTGCGTTTCACACAGGATTCAGAGCTTAGCGGTTTATCTGATAGGACTACCAGAGCCGGCCCACAACATTTTGGCACCTGAGGCGGGGAGCTCAAATGACACCCCCATGTCCCCTCACTTGGGCCAAAACTTTGAAAGGTCTCAATTCTGCCTTCTACCTGTTCTACTCCTCTCATGGTACTGCTCTGCTACCTACCCCAATAAAGGAGAACTAACAACTTAAAATGCCTTGTTCAAAAATGTAAAGTAACACTTAACTTTCAAACACCTGAACAGCAAATGTAACATTTCTTGTCTGCATAGTAAACTCTGGCATTTTTATCTGTTTGAATAATCAAAGCTTTCCGTGCCTTCTTGGTTGCAAAGATTTGAACTGCTTCCTACTGAAGGTCCACAGTCTGGGCCATGATCTGTTGAGATGGTTGCAAGGCCAACCAGCCTCTCCTGTGTCATTGTGGAGCGTAGATGTATTTTTATTAACTTCAGCTTGGAGAAGCTGCGTTCTCCATTGGCAACAGTTACAGGAAGCGTTAGAAGTATGCGCAGAGCAACAAAAGCATTTGGAAAGAGGGTGGTCATCTTATTTGTGTACATACATTCCAGAACAACCTTTGGAGTTGATCCTGCTGAAATGTATCTTGAAAGGGCTTTCAGTTCATCACCTAAATCACTCGCATCAATGTCGCGCATGTCATCATATGTCAACACTGTCTCTAGTGCCCTGCATTGCTGGTGTAGGTCTTCTTCAGGTATAGGGAGGAGTTTTGGAATATCATACAACATCCCAAATATACCGCTGTGTTCCTTGAGCTGCATGAAACGTTCTTCAACTGACTGTATTACACAATCTAGCACCTGGTTAAAGAATTCAACTTTGAATTGTTGTTTGGGGTCTCTTATGGGATTATCCCATGCCTCGTAATCAAAATGTCTTCTTCGGTGACTCTTGTATTCTTGAATGGGTGGGAAAATAGCTTCAGTGTGAAGTTCCTCTGCCAACTTCTGTGCACTCTTCAGAACATTTTGAAATCCCTCATCTGACCGGTAAGACTGTAGGTATGACTTTGCTTTGTCCAGTTTTTCCATTGCTCCAGATATATCAAGGTCAACACCTTGGAGTCTCTTGCTTACAACATTTATTTCAAACAGTATGTCATGGCACAACACTAAGCCACACAGAAATTTGAAGTTATGTATGTTTCTGGTGATTCCATTTCCCTGTGTCACTGTTCTCCCAAAAACAGTTCCTGTCATAATATTATCTTCCATAATGGCAACTATGGCATCATCTATCTTCCCAATTTGGTGTTTGATAGGCTTTATCGCCTCCACTGGACTTTCCCATCGTGTGGCACTCAGTGGTTTCAGTGTCAGAGGGGATGTTCCCAGATGTTGCTTCAAAATTTGCCATCAATGAGTTGATGCAGAGAAAAATACATACACCTCTACCCCGATATAACGCTGTCCTCGGGAGCCAAAAAATCTTACCACGTTATAGGTGAAACCACGTTATATTGAACTTGCTTTGATCTGCCGGAGTGCGCAGCCCCGCCCCCCCCGGAGCACTGCTTTACTGCGTTATACCCGAATTCATGTTATATCGGGTCGCGTTATATTGGGGTAGAGGTGTAGATGCTTTGAATTACATTAAAAAATTCAGCAGCCTCACTAGAAGCTGATGCTGCATCACTGACCACCAAGTTCAATGAATGAGAACTGCATGGGACCAAAAAAGCTTGAGGGTTTAACTCTCGGATCCGTGTCTGCACTCCTCTGTTCTTTCCTTTCATGTCGGCACCATTATCGTAGCCCTGACCTCTCACATCAGTTATCGCAATTCCTGTATCTTCCAGCTTTTTAAGAAGCACATTTGTCATACTAGCTCCTGTAGTATCATCAATGTCAGTAAATTCTAGAAAATGCTCTCTGACAGTCACCATTGCAGGGACATTTTCACTAGGTTCTGTTGTTGTTGATACAAAACGCACCATTAAAGTCATTTGTTCTGTATGGCTGATGTCAGGTGTGCAGTCCAGAATAACAGACTTCAGATCTGCCACAATCTTCTGTTTGACTTTTGTTGCCAGTAACTGTATGATCTCATTTTGAATTGTTTTTCAAAGGTAGTGGTGTGTGTACATTTCTTGGGTGGTGACTCTTCTTAGATGCTCTTCAAGTACAGCATCAAACTCAGCCAGCAGCTCCACAATTTTAAGGAAGTTTCCATTGTTTGGCATATACAGCTGATCTGAAGTCCCAGTGCTAGGTTTTGGGTAGCAAGCATTCTCACAATGGCAATGAGCCTTTTCAGAACATTTTGCCAGTAAAGAGACTCTGATGCAATCTTCTCTTGATGCTGATTATCTATGATGGCCTTTAACCTTAGTCTCATCTCAAGCTCTTTCCACCTATGGAATGCTCTCTGGTGATTTGCTGCCTTCTCATGGCATGCCAGATTTCTAACCAGATTTTTTCAGTCCTTTGTTCCTGTAGAACCCAATGTGGCTGGAACATTAGACTGGAAGAGTTTGCAACAAAAACAATATGCAGAATTCTGGGTTTTTGAATACATAAGCCATGGCCTCTCCACTTTGTCACCTTTGGGGATTTCACACAAGTAATGTGTTGGATGGAAACTTCTATTTTCATTGTCTTTGGGAAACAAAGTTTTTTTACCTGCTGTGGCCCATGCAGTACAAGGAAGTCCCTCAGGCTACTGCTCAAGTGGGTCCACAGTCCTGGGTCATCTAGACTTAAGGAACTAAACTCAGCAGCAGCTGTTTCTTGCGCCTCCACCACACTCTTCTCTGATCTACACTTTTCTTCAGGAATGTGCATGGTTACATCCATTTAAAATGGAGATATGGATGCTGCAGTAGCTGCCAAGTCACCGGCAGTCTGACTAACTGGAAGATCAAGCACCTCCTCACCACTCACATCCTCACTGGGGTCGGAAGGCTCACTGTGAACATTTGTGTCTATGTATCTCAGGAGAGCTCCTTCCTGCTTAGATAGAAAAGCTTCCTTTGCTTTCTTTCTTTTTCTGAATGCTGCCCCAGAGGAGCGTTTTCTTCTTTCGCTCATGACTGCTGTTCTGTGCCAGCTATAGTGGCTCTCAATACTCAATTGAAGGGGACAAATAAGCAGGCTGGTAGCAGGGCCTGAGTGAGGGAAGATATCAGCATCTTAAGGGCCTAACTGGCTCCTACTACTTCAGTTGACTGCCTGTTCTCCTCAAGTGGATTCAGGGAAACAGAAAGCTCCCTGAGAAGCTGGTGTTAATCAGTCCAGGTTCCTGGGGGTGCTAGAGATGTACATAAGAGGCTCCTCCTCCTTTCTCTTCCTGCAGCTCCTGCTGCTTTCTGTTATTCCCTCTCACCTTTTCTCCTGCCTGCCTGTTATGTCTCTTGTGCCCTCCTTCCTCCAGCACAGCACTCCACCATCTTTGTGCATCTAGAGCAGAGAGAATCACCAGCACCAGCAGCAGACTCAATTTTCTACACCCTAGTGCCCCCTCCTCCCCCAGTCTGGCATCTGAGGCGGCCGCCTCAGTTCGCCTCATGGTAAGGCCAGCCCTGAGGACTACACATCACAGTGGCGGAATCCCTCAGCAGGCATTTCCACATCAACCATGAGTGGGAGCTGAACAGTGATGTGTTCCAAGAGATATGTCTTACCTGACGTTATCTGCAGATAGATAGATCTCTTTGTGACACCATCCAATGTGAAGTGCAGATGATTCTGCTCGAGGGGAGAGCACAGCCACAACCCGACAGGAGTTGTCCTAGTCATTTCTTGGCCTTGTGTATTGCTACATGCTTATCCCCTGCCACCTTTATTGCTCAAGGTCCTAGAAAATTGAAACAGGAGGAAGTTTTAGCCACCCTCATAGCTGAAAGTGGTGTGGTTCCCAGAGCTGGTTTGCATGTCTGTGCAACCACCCTCTTTGCCTTCCCCTAACAGCAAACTTCCTCATCCTGGAGTCGGGATCCATCATCCACTCCAACCTCTTGGAGCTTCACCTCAAGGCATGGCTTCAAGATGGCTCTCTGGTATGGAACAAGACTGCTCCCCAGAGGTATAAACAGTACTGCTTCATAATATAAAACCCATGACAAGGAAAACTCCTGAAGAAGTGGAAACCTTCCAGATTTCATGCAGCCACTGATCTATACCTCCTCTTGAGTCCTATTTGACACACATTCTTGATTACCTCCTGAATTTAAAAATCACAGGCTTATTGGTGAGCTCCATTAAGGTTCACCTAACTGCTATCACAGTTTTTCACACACATGCCCTATCATGTGGCTTTCTACACCTACCCAAACACTGAGGTTTATTAAAGGTCTGTTCAATCTCTATCCTCCTGTTAGGGAGCCAACTCCATCATGGGTCCTCTCAACTTGGTTCTCAGTGTGCTGAGAAAATCCATGTTTGAACTCGTGGGAACCTGTTCCCTCCTTTTTCGGTCCTGTAATACCTCATTCCTCAAAAAGAACAGGAGTACTTGTGGCACCTTAGAGAGTAACAAATTTTTCTCTAAGGTGCCACAAGTACTCCTGTTCTTTTTGCGGATACGGACTAACACGGCTGCTACTTTGAAATCTCTCATTCCTCAAAGCATTCACCTCAGTCAGAAGTGATGGGGAACTTGCAGCCTTGATGCCTGATCCCCCGTACACTGTTCTATAGCAGTGGTTTTCAAACTTTTTTTCATTTGCAGACCCCTAAAAATTTTCAAATGGAGATGTGGACTCCTTTGGAAGTCTTAGACATAGTCTGTGGACCCCATGTTGAAAACCACTGTTCTATAGCGATACGGTAACACTATGTCCACACCCTTGCTTCCTACCTGTTTCTTCAGAATTCTACATTCATCAGGAGATTCAGATACTGGTGTTTTATCCCAAGCCTCAGTCTTTAAGAGAAGAAACAAGCCTCCATACACTGGACATAAAAAGAGCTCTTGCCTTTTACCTTCACAGGACAAGGCCCTTTAGGGCTTCCCCATGGTTTTTCATCTCAATTGTGAAATGAATGAAAGGACATCAGGTTTGCACCCAAAGATTGAACAGGATGGATCTTAACCTCTTATGAACAACAGGGTTTTACTTTCTTTTCAGAGTGATTGAGCCCACTGGGGCTCAATCTACCTCTGCAGCTGCACTGAAAAACTGCTTCATATCTCATACATCTCAGGGCAATCACCTGGTCTTAGGTGCACATGTTTTCCCAACAGTATGCTCTTGTGCCTGCTTCCAGAGCGGACATGGCTTTCGGTGACACTGTTCTACAGTCTGTACTGAATCTACCTCTCGGCACCCTCCTCCGTATTGAGGTACTGCTTGGGAGTCTCCTGAGGTGGAACATCCATAGGAACAATACTCGAAGAAAAGAGAGAGGTTACTTATTTTGTATAATAATTGGAATTCTTTGAGATGTGTCCCCCTATGGGTGCTGAACTACCCTCTCTTATCTTGAGCAATTAAGAGCTGAAAATCCATGTACTCCTTTTTAAAGGGTTAATAACTGTTCAGATGAGATTGTAATCAAGTAATGTATGGTGCCGTTCTCTAGATCTCAGCTGGGGGAATCTAATAAACTAATTTTTATCTCTTCTTTCTGTCATTTTGCTACTAAGTGGCAAAACCAAATTAGCAGACTTTTTAAACTTTGATAAACCCTCCTACTTTTAGGGTATCATCATTAAGGAACCGTTTGTCCAATTCATATCAAATTTCATAGAAAAATTGTAGTCTGACTGCAAACCTGGCCTTCCAATGTGGAGGCTTATATGATTTTTCTGATGGATATTAGAGGAAAGCCACTGCAGCATTTTCAGCCTAAGTGAATGGAAGCAAGGTACAACAGAAATATTGAGAGCCTGTCCTCACAAGCTTCCCAGCCCAGTTGTGCAGACTCCAGGAGGCATGGATTCATACTTTCAGTGCTTAACTGAACCAAACTTTCGAACCTTTGGAGTTTACTCTATCAATTCTTATAAATGGTGGTGCATAATTTTCAGATTATATTTTTCCACTGGTCATTACAACGTTCTTCACATAGATAAGATCATCTCATTGGAAAGCAATAACCTTTAATATTATCTGAGCTAAATATGCTCTCATTCAAACATGGAATTTAATTTGAACACATTCTCAGGACTTACAGTATGTGTTCCTTGCATTAGTAAAGCACACTTTAACAGCCTGAATTTGTCAGGCTTGTACTCTGTCATCACAGTCGCTTGGTGTTTGAATGCAAGCAGTAGTGTGTCAAGAAGCTGCTGGCGGAAGCTGACAACTCGCATACCCTTGTGCTCACCTGGCACAGCAGTCTGAGAGTATTTTTCCCCATAGATGAGACTACTGTGTTGACCTGGATTAACTAAATGGCTCAGCCTATAACTTGTCATGTCACTGGAGTATGGAGGATCACGGGAAGTTATTGCCCTGCAGTCACTAGCATTTGTTGCCTATGTTCAGAATGTAAGGCAGGTAGGAGGTAGGACCTGAAATGTAAAGGGCAGGAAAAACTGAGCACCTGAAGAATATGATATTATAATTAAAGGAAATCACTTGGACCTGTTTATAATAATAATAATTAATACCTATAGCGCCTTTCCTCAGCAGATTTCAAAGTGCTTTACAAAGGAGATCAGAGTCATTATTCCCATTTTACAGACGGGGAAACTGTGTGATTTGATCTAGTATATTATGTGATATCTTCATTCGTCAGAGCAACTAGCGTAGTTACACATGCAGATAATGACCGCTTCCTGAATTGTTCTGAGCTGGCGTTCTTGTGAAAAAGACCTCAGATGTTGGCACCTCACACAGGGAAGGGTACAAAAATAAAATGACATTTGGGGAGGGAAGAGGAGAGAGATTCATATAAAATGCTGCACACCTGTAGGTGCTGACAGATGGGTTCTGTTGCAAAGGCGGTTTTCTGGAATCTCAGTTGTTTCATTGCCACACTAAGCAGCATGTTGTTTCAGTCTTGCAGGAGTATTGTTCTTCTGCACAAAGTCAGTTTCATTTCCCAGTGGCTGCTTGTTTCGTTATTTATTTCTATTGCAGTAGAGCCTAGGGCCCCACCTGAGATCAGGGTCCCATTGCACTAGGCATTGCACAGACACTTAGTAAGAGACCTTACTTGAAGAGGCCGACAAAAAGTGAAAGAATGAAGGTGTTGTTATCCCCATTTTACAGAGAGAACAAGCAACTTGGGAAGATCACACAGGAAGTCTGTAACTGAGCTAGGAATCTAACCCAAATCTCTTGAGTGCAAATTCAGTGCCTTAACCATAAGACCATGCTGCTTCTTGGTGTGTTGTATTGTCAAGACATAACAATATTGGGTTTCTTGTGGGGTTGTTGTTATTGTTTTTAAAGTGGTGTGGACTCTAAACTAAGGAAAAAAGAGTAAGAATGTTTATGGATCCTTGACAATATACCTCTGTAATATACAGTGTTCCTTTCCTGTCTCCCTTGGTGGCTGCTGCGCCTGTATACCTCCCCCACTCCCATTTGTCTTCATTGAGTGTTTTGTGTGAGTAATGACTGCAGGATCAGGCCCATAATCTGTAATAGAGTTCTGTTTACCCAGTTACCCAATTAGCACCTTGTTCACTACACACCTGAGGTTTCTTGCTGCTCCACACCATGCAGCTTTAAAACTTCTTATTACGCGTACACCACTGGGTAGTCATCAATTTCTTCAGACAAGTGAAATGTCCCTAGGCTGATACCTTAGGAGTGGTGGCCACTGGGAGATGGAGGACTTGTTCTGGAAATCTAGGGGAGACCAAAAATAGAACAAACTGACAAGCCTAAGGGAAAACATTTTCAAAACGTAAGCAGCTTTGCCTGTGTGTTTCTAGTGCTGTCTCAGAAAAATAAAATCTAAGGTACAAGCCAGCCATTTCAGCCAGTTTGAACTGATTATGTACTGTGAAGGGGGTGGGTCTAATGATCCACCATTAGTATGCTGCTCTGTATAATTTACATTTATCTTCTTAGTCTGTGATTAGCTTTATTTCCCAATAAAAAAAAGTAAATAGATTCACTGGCTGTTGCAGTTTCAGATATTTTTCATCAAGATAGGGTAACTCCATGCTTAAATGGTTATCCATTTATTATGTTTGCTTTCTAATAGTACATCTATTAAAGGCAAATATGCAACCATTAGTATGTAAATTGAACTTGGATGTATGAATATTTGAGCAACAGCCTCAAATGTGACTTATTGGCTAATTAGTTTTGTTGTAATTGAAGATGTATACAGAGCTTATGTTTGTAGATACATATAGAGAATACGTGATGGTGTGGCATAAAAATTTTATTGGCATAAATTTGGAAATGCTGCATTTCTTATGAGTGAGTTTTGCAGATCACCCCAAATGAGTATCGATAAAATTTTTACACCACCCGACACCGTTGGGTATTGTACATCATCTTCGGGGGGGGTGGGGGGAGGATGGAACACTCTCTTCTTTTCTCACACTAATGGGCGGGGGAAGGGAACCACTGACACTTTCTACTGTCAGCTCAGAATAAGGAGACCTCACACTCAGCCTTTCATTGGATTAGAAACCTGTCAATCATCATGGCATCTAGCATCATGAGTCATGGCAGTAGGCGCAAGATGCTGAGCTCTCTGGCCTCAGTCCAGCAGAGCACTTAAGCACATGCTTAACATTAAGGTCATGCGTAGTCCCACTGAAGTCAGTAGGATTACTCATGTGCTGAAAGTTAAGCATGTCCTTAATGGGTCGGATGCTTGTTGGATCGTGGCTAGAGAGCTCAGCACTTCGCAAGATTGAACTGAGTGCTCAGCATCTTGCAGGACTGAGCTCATGGTAAGCAGAAAAATGTTTTTAAATGATCCTGAGTAAAATCATGACAGTTTAATGCATTAAAAATGTAAAATAGATATCTGAAAGCCTTTGAAACCACTTGGTATCACTGAACTGCATGAGGGAAAGGTATTTCATCAAGCCGGCCTTTGGAGGAGAGTGTGCAGAACCTGCCTTCCAGCCCTGACTAAAGAAGGGTAATTAAAGAAGGTTAGAGGATTGGGAGGGCCGGCTGGAGGGGGGAAGGGAAGAAAAGGGTGGTTTAAAAATGGAGGAGAGAGGGGAAAAGAAGTGAGAAGTAACATTGAAAGGTAAAATAAATTAGGTGAGCGGCAAAAGAGAAAAGCAACATTTCTAGAGCGGATTCCAGAGAATACACAGAGTGAAAGAAATGATGAAAAGATTATTCAAGATATAGAATGAAAAAGAGAGGCAATAGGGTTTTTTTTAAAGTTGACTTTGTGATTCATAGATTCATAGATTCTAGGACTGGAAGGGACCTCAAGAGGTCATCGAGTCCAGTCTCCTGCCCTCATGGCAGGACCAAATATTGTCTAGACCATCCCTGATAGACATTTATCTAATCTACTCTTAAATATCTCCAGAGATAGAGATTCCACAACCTCCCTAGGCAATTTATTCCAGTGTTTAACCACCCTGACAATTAGGAACATATTGGCGATATATTGGCGGTTTCCCTGTTTCTAGTAAGTAAACAAACAAAAAAATTGGAAAATCTTCCCAGGCTTTATCCAGTTCTGACCCATTCAGCGGTGCTGGAACAATTTGTATAGTGGGGGTGCTGAGAGCCATTGAACCAAACCCTGGATATGATGGAAACCACTTCAAGCCGGAGGATGCCGCAGTACCCCTAGGACTCCTAGTTCTAGCACCCGTGGACCCATTTGCATGTGATAGATCACACTTATTTTCCTTGAAGAGGCAAATGGGAGGCCACAAAAATCAAGGTCACAAGCCATAAAAGGAGAACCTGTCCTTTTAGATATCATCTCCCATCACAAGTCAAGTGGGGAAAAAAATTGTCTGATTTAGAATAACATAGATTTATAGTAACACTCTTAAAATTGGTATAATCTCCCCCAGAATGTCTGCAACTCAGACAGTGGGGGAAGAAGGGGTATGAGCTGAGGAGTGAAAACATTATGCTTTGCTCCAGAACTCAAAAATACACCATGCAAATTTAGTTTTGCATTTTCAGGTGTGGAGGTAGATGGGGGTTTAATAAAGGGTCTAAATCAAGATCACCTGGGACCAATAGCTTATATGCTAACAAATCATGCGTGATTCCAGTAGTGATTAGTGTTAAAAAATTAATTACCATGGCAACTCTGCCATTGAATCTGAGAATCCATTTACAGTATCATAGAACCGCAAGTTCAATACTGCAAAAATATACCTACTGGAATTGTATCCAACCTTTCAATTTAATGAACGTTCCAAACACCTTTAAAACTTTTTTCTTTTTCTGCATATTATTAACTCCTGGTTCCACTGGATGTGGAGTCAAAGGTATAAGAAGTCTGACCCGAGCTCAGATGTTTCCCTCAGCTATCAGTTCTTGATGCTGTCTCTATATTGCCTAAGGGCCAAATTATGTCTGGCCCTGTGCAGACATGCTAATCGGTGTGGAGAGAAGATGTAAGGAGCCTCGAACTACCAACCCTAAAATAGCTGTTAACTCCCGCTCCTGGAATATCTCAGGATGTAGCCCAACTGCCCTAGGCGCATGTGCACATCCACACACACACACCCAGTCTCAGTCATGCCTCTCCAGTGGTCCACCCTCGTGTGTACCCTGAATTACTGTTTCACCATTTGGAAACTTGGGGACAGTTAAAGCAAGTACCACACAGACTTAATAAAGGCACCTCTAACCACACAAACTGTACTCACAGACAAAGCACCAGAGTTATACAGATCTATGGAAAAATAACAAACATCTGTGTGCAAGACCTTCCCTCAGATTCCTCACCCCTCCTGAGCGTCCTTTGGATCGTAGTCACTGTCTTCCACGGAGTCCAGGATTCTTCTGCACCTCCGGCTCCTCCTGTCCAGTCTTGTCTTCTGCATTCCCTTGCTGGAGAGAGTCTCTGTTTTAACAGCAGATTCTAACTTTTGTCTTTGCCCTTGTCTTTGCCCAGTCTTTTTTCCATTCATAGCAGCCCTCTGTGTTTGTTACCCTAGATCAGAATCATTTGCAAGTCAATAGTCTTTGGCTGGCAATTTCAGCACAACAGGAGCATGTCAGCTGTGCTCCTCTTGAACGTGGACAAAAAGGGCAGCAGCAGGTCTTGATGCCTTTACTGTTTGGATAAATATCAACGATTGGGCTATCCATATCCATTGTCTGCCTTCTTGCAGAAGTGTAACCCCTCCCCCCTGGACTACGTTAACTCTTGTAACCAGGTAAAAGATATCATGATAGTAGACCAACAGTAAATATACATTAATTTAAAAAATACAGATAATCTCCCATATTCTTCACAAACATGCTAAATAATTCTTGATCATTTACAACCTTAAAATATCCACAAACTCCTATATTCCCATCCCCTCTGCTTAATTATCACATGTCAATAGCTAGAGTGATTTTTCCAGTTTCTAGTTATTTATATAGCAGTGCTGTGACTGAGCTCTGGAAACTAAAGATGTGAGCTGTACCTTTTAGATGCACTGAGTTCTCTGCTTTGTGCTCTGATATCCCAGCTAGGCATTTCATTTTAGAAGAAAAAAAACACATTATCTAAATATGAATGGAGCAATATCCTTCTCCCAGTTGCTTGCTTTCCTTACATAGTGGCCTCATAAAATGCAACTATCTCCTCAGGTCAGAATATATTGCAGAGTTAAAACAGCTGTAATTGTAAGTAACTCTAAAAGCTGGACCAATTTCTATATTTTCTCACTAAGGAAATTAATTCTGTGCTGTGATGAAAACCTGTAGTCCAACAGCCATATGCTCCCCTGCCTTTGCATACTTGCTAACAGTCTCAGACAACATCCCAGGATTGTTTACAGCTTGCAACAGAAAATATCTTTCCATCCCACCTGATACCAGGAGCTGTTCTCTGTCTTGGCTGAACAGTCAGCCAGAAATCAGCAGCTGAAACCTTTCTCCTCAGCCAACATGTTCACTCAGTGCTTTCATTTCTTTGTGACTACTCCGATTTCTGCTTCTGCTTATTTAACAGCACAAACCACAGCAGGGGAGTTGACACAAAGCCATGAGGGCGATGAGTAGTCTGGGCAGGGAGAGAAGTCTGCTGGCCAGATACTTCAGTCTTCCACTCCCACTTCCCCCACCTTGAAGACTCAGAACCTCTGAGGAGAAGCCTGAATGGAAGAGAGAGGGAAGCCTGAGGAAGTAGAATGGGTGGGAAGAATTTGAGGAAGGGGAGAAGGGGGAAAACTTAGATGCAAATGCCACCCACCATCTGCTGAAAGTCTTGAACCCCCCCCCAACCCTAGGTCCCAATTTGTAAGAGTGGCCTTCAGAGGAAAAATGCACCTGTGCATTGTGGGCCTTGTCCAAAGCCCATTGAAGTCAATAGAAAGGCTCCCATTGATGCTTAAGGATTTGGGATCCGATTCCATGTCTCTTTCTGCACCATGTAGCTGCAATCATTCCTCCACACAATTAATGTGCCACAAATAATCTGCAGATATCTGCGGATTTGCAGGGCTCTACACTGGGGGCCAGGCTGAGGCTCTGAGGCATCCCCCCTGCCAGAGCGTGGTTGGGGACAGCTGCATGGGCAGCTGTAGGGAGCCCGTGAGCAGTTGCAGACCCTCCACCTGCCCTCATCTGGGCGAGCAGCCTGGGGGGCGAGAACACAGCTGGGGGCTGCTCTCAGCCCCCCACCCTGCCCCGTCCTGCGGGTAGGTGGAGCATCCGCCACGTCTCTCTGGCTGGGCTCCACACGGGCCTGGCCGGGGGAAGCGGGCAGACCTGTAGAGCTGCCTTGGGGCTGCTCGGGCCCCCCATCCAGGGCAGGTGGAGGATCCGTCGCAGCTCCCCACAGCTTCCCGCCTGGCTCTGAGCCACGGTGGACCCTCCATTTGCCCGGGGCAGGGGCCCAAGCACCCCACCGCCTAGTGTCCCAGCCCTTTCCCCGTGTTCCTGCCCCCCAGCCCCCCGCCAAATGTCCCAGCCTCCCCACTCAGTGTCCCTGCCCCCAGCCCCTCCGCCCAGGGCAGGAGGAGGAACCCAGGCTCCCCACAGCTGCCAGCGTGGCTCTCCCGGACCCGGTTCCAGCCAGGGGGGAGGCGGCTTGGAACTGCAGCCTGGCCATGGTAAGAGCCAGGCAGGCAGCTGTGGGGAGCCGCGGCAGCCCCTCCACTGCCCTGGGTGTGGGGCCCAAGCAGCCCCCCGCCCAGTGTCCCTGCCCCCCAGGTTCCCCGCCCAGGACAGGTGGAGGATCTGTGGCGCAGTTCCACACAGCTGCCTGTCCGGCTCTTCCCAACAGAGCCCTGCGCGGATACAAAATTGGTATCCACATCCGCGCTGCTATCCACCGAAATGGTCCACACCTATAAAGCAGATACCCACGGATTTGTAGGGCTCTACTTGTAAGTTACTACTGTTCTAAACAGCAGAAACTTCCACCGCATTCTCTTTGATTCCTATCAAAAAGGTCACAGTTGTACTACCTACTATGGGGGGCTAGGGACAGCACAGCAACTGCTAGGGGAGACCCCAGGACACAGGTTTTGGCTAAATTTTTTTCTGTGCCTCTATAGTCCTCCATATTTGGGGTGCCAGGGCAGAATACCTGGCTTCAAATCTTTGCAGCCAAGTATAATATCCCGTACATATCCCCTCCAGATTCCTGACAAGGACTTTTGAACAATAACAGAAGAAACTGAGCCAAGACTATCCATTCCAGATTTTACCCTCAGCCCAGAGCATTCTGGATCCAGATATTAGCTGTTTAGTCATTACTGGGTGAATACTCATAAAATGCAGACATGATAAATAAGCCCAATAATTACATCCCTCAATATCAATTTAAAGAGATCCCTGGTAATCTGGGACATACCATTAGGAACTTCCTTTCAGTGCATCTTTACACAAAAAGTAGAGGCTGTATGGCCCTAATAGAATTTTCAGTTCAACAGTGTTTTTCCCCCAAAATAATAAGGTCAAGAAAAAAGGAATTAACAATTCCAGTGCTGACATATTCACTGTAGTATTGCAGATGGAATGATGCAATAGACAGATTTATTTTAAGTCATATAATTCTGCTACTTGTATTTTTTTAAGGTGAAAGCAAATGTAACCAAACAACAGTACGTCTGCTACTTCTTAAATGGGTACTTAGCAAAAGCTTAAAGGAGCTTTAAAAATAAATGCACTGCAGTGCTGTCTGATCTCTAAACCTCAGACATTCATAGTTTGACTAGTTGAGATTCTTTAAAACAAATAGCTCACAAATGAATAATTCTGCTGCAGAATGCATCAACTCCGTCTTTATAACATCCTAAATAGTGAAGCATAATGGATAGACAAAGTGCTTAAATAAACCATGGAGCAATTTCCATCAGCAATATGTTAAAAACTCATTTTAAATTATTATCAGATGATGGGATAAACACAGAGTTTTAAAATAATAATAGATTTAGGGCTGATTGCAAGAGGCTCTGAGTACCAACTACTATTAATTTCAGTGGGAGTCGGGTGCTCAGCACTTCTCAGGGACAAGTTCATTACTCTCTATAAAGGCATGGGTATGTGGAAAAGTCTCCTGTGGTACTGGTGGGCCTGTAACATTTTATGTCAATTCTTACTAGAATAAATTCCAGTCTAGTGGATAAGGGATTGCACCCGGAGTTCAGTGTAGCATCTGGGTTCTATTGCAAGCCCTGTCATTGAGCTGCTGTGTGACTTTGGGCAAGTCACTTCACCTCTGTGAGTTTCTGTTTCCACTCATGTTCGTGATTGCTCCATTGTTATCTTGTGTTCTCCCAATCTGTTTTCTGTATCTGCCTGTTGTCTCTGATCTTATACTTAGGCGATGTCTACACCTGCGATGGCATGTACAGTACAGCTGCATGCCACAGTGAATATCAGGCTGTGTCCGCACTTGTCACTGTGGTGCGTATAGGGTGACCAGATGTCCCGATTTTATAGGGACAGTCCCGATATTCAGGGCTTTTTCTTATATAGGCGCCTATTACCCCCCACCCCCTGTACTGATTTTTCACATTTGCTATCTGGTCACCCTAGGTGCGTAGTTACACGTGGCAAGGAAAGGCTCCAGCAGTGGGAAATGCTCTGGCAGTTTCTCGCTGCTGGAGCCTTTCACTGTGGCAGGGTAAGGCTCTGCCGGGGGGTGGCAGCAGGGAAAGGCTCTGGCAGCAGAAAGATGCCAGAACCTTTCCCTGCTGCCTCCCCACTGCCAGAGTGTTACCCCACTACCGGAGCCTTTCACTTAGGCGGGAAAAGGCTCTGGCTGCGGGGGGGGGGGAGTAAAAATAACAATGTTAGACATTGGCGGCACTGCTTGTGCATGTAGAGAGCTGTGTTGGGTATATACCATGAGGTTTTGGCATGTAGGGCCCTCTGCTAAGCTGTGCTTTATCGTCTATACTGCTGTTTATACTTGTGCTAGCTGGGCATGCAGTGACCGTGCTGTACACTTTGCCGAAAGTGTAGACATACCTTTAAATTGTAAGCTCTTTATATTCTGTGTTTGTAAATTGCCTAGCACAATGGGACCCTGATCTCTGGTTTGGAGCCCGTAAGTGCTACCACAATAATAATAATAGTACTATCAATGATACATTTTATGTATGTGAGTGTGCATAGACATTTCATTTGTGAATAAACATATATATATAGAGAGAGAGATGTGAATTTATTTAGATGTATGTGTGTGCATGTATATACATTATAAAATAAAGAAAGAGAGAGAGTTTTTAATACCACTCTATGTTCCTTTTACCCATGCTCTGGGAGAAGGGTATTTTGGATTCTATCAAAGATGAGTTTACTTGATGGCTATTTTAACATTTGTGGAAGCATCTTACACAAAAATACATCTTGCAAAGAGGAGGAGGATAGGGATATTCTGCAGGGAGACTTGAATGACCTTGTGAATTGGAGTATCAGAAATAGGATGAAATTTAATAGTGAAAAGTGTAAGGTGATGCATTTAGGGATGACTAACAACAATTTTAGTTACAAGCTGGGGACGCATCGGTTAGAAGTAACCGAGGAGGAGAAAGACCTTGGGGTCCTGGTAGACCGCAGGATGACTATGAGTCGACAATGTGACGTGGCGGTGAAAAAAGCCAATGTGGTCTTGGGATGCATTAGGTGAGGTATATCTAGTAGGGATAAGGAGGTGCTGCTTCCGTTGTACAAGGCGCTGGTGAGACCTCATTTGGAGTACTGTGTGCAGTTCTGGTCTCCCATGTTTAAAAAAGATGAACTCAAACTGGAACGGGTACAGAGAAGGGCCACTAGGATGATCAGAGGAATGGAAAACCTGTCGTATGAAAGGAGACTCGAGGAGCTCGGGTTGTTTAGCCTGACCAAACGAAGGCTGAGGGGGGATATGATTGCTCTCTTTAAATATATCAGAGGGATAAATACCAAGGAGGGAGAGGAATTATTCCAGCTCAGTACTAATGTGGACACAAGAACGAATGGATATAAACTGGCCGTGGGGAAGTTTAGGCTTGAAATTAGACGAAGGTTTCTAACCATCAGAGGGGTGAAATATTGGAATAGCCTTCGGAGGGAAACGGTGGGGGCGAAGGACCTGTCTGGTTTTAAGATTAAGCTAGATAAGTTTATGGAGGGAATGGTTTAATGGAAAAACATGATTTAAGTCAAAGGAATACCGTGCCATGGCAGGTAAATAGTATAATGGCTAACAAGGTTCAGGCTAGAGACTCTTGCCTACATGCTCGGGGTTTTACTGATTGCCATATTTGGGGTCGGGAAGGAATTTTCCTCCAGGGTAGATTGGCAGAGGCCCTGGAGGTTTTTCGCCTTCCTCCGCAGCATGGGACAGGGATTGCTAGCAGGAGGGTTCTCTGCCAATTGAAGTCTCTAAGCCACAGGATTTGGGGACTTCAACAGCAGAGTTAAGGGAAAGGGTAGGGACGGCTTTGTGGCCTGCATCTTGCAGGGGGTCAGACCAGATGATCATAATGGTCCCTTCTGACCTTAAAGTCTATGAGTCTATGAGCTTTTGATAAAGAGTGCTCTAATATCCATCCACAAATCCCATTCAATCATCATGATTAGCCACAGCAGCTCAGCTGTGAAAGGTATCATTAGAAAATGGGAGGGGATTGTGCATATGTTTGTATGGATGTAAGTGTGGGCATGAGCACCGTTGGATGTATATGGTGTTAATAAAAATCTGGTTTTTAGCTACTTCTTCTCTGATCAGAATAAGAATTAGACTACAGAAAAAAGCCAAACAACAAAGGCATGGTATGGGGGGAAAAAAAGCTATATCAATATTGTAATACCCTTCTCCTGTTTCCTTTGTCATTCTGGAATGTGGTACAAGTGACAGCAGGGAGCAAAATGTAAAAAACAAAAAAAAAAACTAGGATCTTGTAGACTGGAGAGGGATTGTTTGCAATTTCACTTAAAAATAAATAAATTAATTACCATTGATTACTTCCATCCTGTAGCACCTTCACACAGATTTAAAGTCTAGTTTGCATATTTGTTTCCAAGTTAAACATATTCTCCTAATACAGTAATATTGAACCCATTTTCCTATTGGTGCTTTGAAAAGTAGAATGGAAAAACCTGTTAGCTCTGGTGTTCAGAGGTTCTGTTTATTCATAAAGGGGGGAGGGAGCACGTAACATTTATACTTTTGTTAGATTTTGTTGTTGATCATAAAAACATTTTATTCACTTCATGCACTTTTTTGCCCTGGTGTGTTGTTTGGTTAAGAGGACTCCAGATTTCTATGTCACTTTGAGGGAAACAAGGACATTGCTTTAGGAATGTTCGTCTTCCTTCTAAAAGGAAATTAGAAAGGCTTTTCCCCCACCTTTTAAATAAGAGAAAAAAAGTGAAGACTGTCAGTTTAGTTGCTTTCCTTCACTTACAGCTTCTTAAGCTGGACATTCTTTTAATGACCAAACATTTTGCTATTAGTTTTGAAGCTTGCCCCCAAACAGAGGAAGAAGTGTTGCCATTCAAGTGGCACTGGAAATCCCCATTAGTATTTCAGAGCCATCACTGATATGCTCAGACCACAAGTCTTAGGGAGCATAGCTCTTATGGCACCATATATAGTAACATTTCCTAAGCAATACAGATCAGCTCGTATCGAGAGACTTACAGGGATGGGGGCATTTTCCTCCCATTTACTAGAAAGGCTCATTCCACTGGAGCTACAGCAATGTCCAGGGCATTGTGTAAAGCTGCATCTGTCAAGGAAATATGTTGCACCATCACTTGGAAATCTCTCTGCTGTTTTTTTTTTAAACATTACAGCTTGCTAGAGAGCATAGAGGAGCTTCTACACATGCTGCATTTGGCCACAGGGTTCTTGGTGCAGTAATTCCTGCATATTCGGATCTCCACGGACTATTGGTGCAAGTTCCACTTGGGTGTTGTGGAGAAGCTACTGCTTAGAAAATCGCTCTCCAAATTGGTGGAACGTAATGAGTGGAAAAGGAAATGTTCTCAACAGAACGTGCCCAGTGATATTTTTCTTCTGAGTTAAAATAAAATGTTAGATGTGATTTGTTTATATTGTTAAGCTATATATTTAAAAGAATGTCTTCCTGTTGCTTAAGTCAGTTTTCTAAGACTTGCATTTTTTATTTATATATAAAGCTCTGATGGGAATTGTTGATAAGTGCAATATTTTATCCCACTGAGCGATTTATCTTGGGGTTGTTATTAAGCATAACAAGAAAAAGTAGGTACCAAAACAAGAAAAACAAGAAAATCTGACATCTGAACCTGAGAGATGCTGACCCCAGGTTACCATCGACTTTGGTAGAAGCTGCAGGTACTCAGCACCTCTTAAACTCAGGCCCGTAGTATCTGCTGATAAATTGGGGTTTTACCGAGTATATCAACCAATTGCCAGCTCCCCCCAGGTATGATAAGTAGTTCTTAGAAAAGTCCAGGTCTGAGACTTAACATTATATGTATATGATATTTCTTGCTTAACTGTTTGCTTTTTATGCACCTTTTCCCACCCCTGGTTGCCTTCTACCCAATTGCAATGGATCCAGTGCAGTTCTCTTTGTGCGGAACGGCCTGTGGAGACAATGTGCAGAAGGCAATCTCTAGCCATTAGTCAGTACTCCCATGGAGAGGGGTACAGTAGGTATGGAGCTGCTTCAGTAGCAGCTGTAGGGCAGTTTATGCTCACACTCGGCCAGGTGGGGAAAGGATTCTGTTTCATTGCATAGCAGATTTAGATTAAATCTCATGAAAAACTTCCTAGCTGTAAGAACAGTAGGACAATGGAACACACTGCCTAGGGAAGTTGTGATAGCTCCTTCATTGGAGGTTTTCCAAAGGAGGTTGGCTAGCCATCTGTCTTAGATGGTTAGCCACAACAAATCCTGCATCCTGGCAGGGGATTAGACTAGATTACCCTTGCAGTCCCTTCTAATCCTGTGGCTCTATGATTTATTCTCCCATACCTCTATGGAAATCCCATTTACTTAGTTGTATTTGGGGACCAGAATTTGTCCCCAGAGATTAGCTTCTGAGAAAGAGAGAGTCCATTCCATTTCATATCCCCTTCCCTACTGGGAGAGCCACCTCCCCTGCCACTTGTGATTGCATATGATCCCACAGCAATTACTTAAATGGGCAAATAATATTAGAAAAGTATGGATATGCTTGTAGCTGTCTTTTAATGATATTTAGCTGCTTGAAACCAGGAGGAGAGCTAGAATCATATAACCAACTAGCTCTGCACACCGTAAGTGCTCCTCAGACTGGAGTTTGGGAACCACTGGCCTAAGAGAAAGGCACATGAACAGAATGTATATGTTCAGATGGTAGAGTTAATGTTGTCAGAGGAGCCCTTGTCAAACGTCTTCTCCATTCCAACATTTTCAAGAGGTTTGTAAGAAACCGAGAAGATGCGGGAGGGAATTTTAAGTCACCTGTTAGTCTTGTCTGTCCCATGGCATGGGCTGTTTATTTTTGCTTTGCCCAGCACTGAGCACATTACCAGTAATTAACAAATACTAAAAATGTTATTTATTTATTTGAATTGGGGTGGTGGTTGGCGGGCCATAGGTTAGAAGGGAGATCCTGGTTGTAGTAGGGAATTTCATTGGGAGGGGGTTGGGTAGACATTCACTGCATTGTGGATATGCTGTGGAGCGGGAGATACAGAACAATTTATAGTGCTGTAACAAGCTGAATTTTAAACCTATCCTCAGAAGTTAGTTCCTCCTGGTCCCTAACTCTCTGCTTCCCTTGTCTTAACACCATCCAGTTTGTTAGTATCCTTCTGTAACTGAGCTGCCTCCTGACCTGATAGTAGTATAGCCAGTGTACTCTCACCTGTGATGTCTAGAGAGGGACTGTCGCCTCCCTGCTCTGTATCTGTATCTGTATCTGTATACCCCCTTGGTATGAAGTGTAGAACCCGATCTTTTTTACAGCTGTTTCACATTTCAGACTTGTATATAATTTGCTGGCCGCTATCCCTCTAAGATTCTTTCTGCATTATTGCTTTCCAGGTTTCTTTCTTATTGAACTATCTGTGTTTCAAATTATTTTCCCCCGGACATATTTTCAAATTGAATCTTATTTTGTTTTTGATTTTTTTCTGGACATATTTATAATCTCTCTGGAACCCCTCTGTCCTTAGTGATATTCAAACGCCTTCTAGTTCAATGTCCCCTGTGAGTGTCGTTAACATGCTCGTGCCCCTCTATTCACATCAAGATGTTCATTTACACTGGCCCCAACAACTGATTGAATTTTTTTTAAAGTATACGGTTAAAATATCTGTAACTGAAACAGTGCTCGGTGTTCCAAAAGACTAATTGTACTTTCACTAAATGTCCTCTGACTAGTAATGTAACTGTGACACTTTGCATGTTGGCTACTGCTCTTGGGAAGTTTTCCGAAAGAGCACTGTGTGTGTATATTGCAGCGGTGCGTGTGAGAATTTCTGTGCTGTATACAGTATAATGTTGATGCTTTAGTTAAGGCTAAACTGGCCCTTTGGTTTATGTATACCCCTCTATTCCCTTCCCCCTTCAATTGTTTATAACTTACTAGAGTATAAAAATGACTTTGTAGTAGAAACAGAAGTGATTTTTTGTATGTGGAAAGTTCCCTAAAGTCCATCCAGCTTTTTGAATTATCTGACCCTAGAGATCTGTTTAAAAAACAAGATGCTTTTTGCATTCAGAGAAGTAAAACAGTAACAAGTTTGATTAAATTTAACTTTTAAAATAACAAAATCATTGTTTAAAATAGTGTAATGAATATGAGCACTATGTTTATTTCAACTAACTTTAGAAAGGCACAATAGCCTGCAATGTTATGGACTTTCTCAACTCCTATTTAAGCTCATTCTCAGAGCCACAAGTAACAGGAGAGTGTGATTAGACAATTGCCCAGGATCTCATTGCAGAAAGTCTATATAACTTGTGAAATGTTTGGGCTCTTAGGACTTCATCCCACTGACTTCTGTGGGACTGCACTTGTGCAGAAAGTTGAGGGTTCATGCCCTTATTTTAGAAAATTACTAGGTTTTGTACCCATATCTACACTTTGTGTGGTTGGCCCTTAATGGTACCAAAGTTTGAATCTCTAAGTATCAGGAAAGGATGACTCTTAATTGAAAAGTGATAGGTGCTAGGTGAAGGGCTGGGTGGTATTATTATTGTTGTCTCGGTTGTTATTAATAATAAATTCCTTGACGCCAAATCAGGATATGACACAACCCATGTACTTTCAATGCCCAGCTTCTTAAAAATTCCCTTTATAGGCTCTGCGTCAAATTCTGGTTTTATTTACACCAAACAATTTACAGATGTAAATCTGGAGTAACTCCATTGAATTCAGTTCATAGTTGTCACACGGGGTCTAATTTGGCCTGCAGAATATTTTATATTTGGTGACAATGCACAAGCAGGGAAGAACTTCTAGATGCCAGGTTGAGTTTGCAGGGATGGCAGTTGGCAAACCCATCTTTCTTATGGGCAGGCTGAGCACATTTGAACTGGAGTCAGAGACACAATAATTATGGAATGCCACAATGCCATTTTTCCAGCCTCTCCTCAGATTATAAGTGAACTTTAATTCTGTATGTTCTACTCTTGTGCCAACATGAACTTGACATTAATACACTGTAAGAATTTTTAATACGTACTTGTCAGTAAAAAGTATGAATAGTTCCCCCCATTGTGTTATTTTGTGTGTGTGTTTGTGCTGGTCCCTGAAATGACAGCTGGGGAACAGTTTTACTTTTAAAATATTAAATGCATTAATTGCTGTGCCAAGCAGAAGCTCCCAGGTCAGACAATGTTTTAGATTTCTGTTTTGTGCAGTGCTTTGCCAAGATGCACAGCATCTATCCATGGGTGCCTGTGTCCATGTGGTGGTATGAATACTGTACCTTACCTTCTTTTTCCAGTTGTTATGATTATTAATTTCATAAATGTTTTAAGTTATTAAATGGCTTAACATGGATCAGAAAGGATGGTTCATACGTGGGTGTGAAGACTGGTCTGTTGTGGGTTATATGTGGGAGAGGGCTATTACTATTTTTTAATATACAGAATTTTCAAGGAAAGAGTGACTTCTCTCTTCTGTGTCTAAAGACAGATAGTTGACAGCCGGGCAGCAGCTATTTTTTCTCAGACTATCTCTGTAATTTGTCACATTTTTTCTCAGATAATCACATGTTAAAATATTATCTAAACACACCATTTAAAAAGGTATATTTACTATGTTCTGTCTAGAATGACAAACATGCACGGGTGATCAGTACAGTAAGATATTGTTTCAGCTCTACAGCCTTCAGTTTTAGGAGCGCAGCCCTCCCTGATATCTCATAGGTTTGTGCATTCTGCCCTCTCCTCTTCAGTGTTTACCGGCCCCACTGACGACGCATCTGAGTTCTGCTAGAACACCATTCTTCTTGTCGGCCCTTGCTGTGGTTCAGGCAGGCTGGAGCTGCTGAGATATACTCATCTATAACACTTTGAACTTCCCTTCAGTTGTTCCACATGTTAATCCTTCAATGTCATATTGAACACCACTTGCCCTTTCCACCTCCTCTAAGCTAGGTGGCTGCTTCTGTAATGAACCATAACAGCATCAATGTTCGGGAAGGATGCTGTTTGCAGTTGTTAGGTTTGGGTTTCATTGTGACAAAAGAACAAGAATGTATTTGTTTCATGCTGTTTGTGATTATTTCAGCAGCAATGGAGTAGGTGGCTGAATGGGATGGGAAGAAGTTAGTTGGAAACCTAGGAGCCTAAACAGAACACGTCTTTTTAAATGTTCTCCTGTGTTATACCTGCAGAGCGTGATATACGATATCATCATATTATCAACTCTTACTTTCAAAAAGCCCTTGTATCTGGTAGCTTCTCCTGCTAAGACTTACCTCACCTGGGAAGGAGGCAGTGTTGTGGCTAAGGTACTGAGCGCTGATTCATAATCACAAAATATTTCCTTATATTTTTTTGTATGGAGGGTGAAAATATGAAAAAAAAAAGTGTTTGCCAAGATCAGAAGCAGCAGCTATTTGTAATCCAACGTTGCTTTAATTGTGTGGACTGCTGCTGACAAACAAATCAACCCTTGCTGCCATATGTGCAATTGTTCTTCAGGGTATTGATCTCAGGAGGGGAATCTGACATTCCCTTCTCTGTATTACCCAAGTGAGGGGGATATTAACTGTTATAAATGGAATGGAAACCTGGATATTGTTTGATTGATGCAATGTGTTGGTGAATATCGGCATTCAAATCAGTAACCGAATTAACAGACAAATGCTTGTTGTGGTAGGATCTGGCTTTAATTTGGGTTCTCATCTGAAACAGAAGGTTAGTGTCAGCATTTTTTGTGTGTTGTTAAATGCAGCTGAGGAATCAAAAGTTCTGATCAGCCACCAAGTACTGAAACTATGTCTGGGGTCCCTGGCATTTGTAATGAACAGAGCTGGGTTGAAAATGAGGGCGTCTCCATGGAAATTTTCAACTTTTCAGCAAAAAATAAAAAACTGAAAATTTTGACTTGATAATACGGCTGCCAAACCTCCTAGAAGTTGTAGTCCATGTGCCCCATGCCCCCATTCTCCACTGTGGGCTGGGCTCTCTGGCCCAGACTACATTCACTATGCTTGTTCTTGGCTGAAAAATGAAGTAAACTGGGAAAAATTTGTGACATTTCCTTTGGCTTTGGTGGAATTGTCAGAGCACAGTAAAAAGGGTGTTTGTCACACTTAATTGTTTTTCAAACACTTCTTTGGTATTCATGTTCCCAGGGGCCGCTCCAGGCACCAGTGCACCAAGCGCGTGCTTGGGGCGGCAAGCCACGGGGGGCGGCTTGCTGATTGCCATGAGGGCGGCAGTCAGGCTGCCTTCGGCAGCATGCCTGCGGGAGGTCCGCTGGTCCCGTGGTTTCAGCAGCAATTCGGTGGCGGGTACACAGAAGGCGCGGGACTGGCGGACCTCCCGCAGGCATGCCACCGAAAGCCACCTGACTGCCGTGCTTGGGGTGGCAAAATACATAGAGCCGCATGTACCTCATATAGCAGACCTTCAAATATAGGGTAGGTTGTGCCTGGGCCTTGCTATAAGGAAAGCCATTGCTATAAGGAAAGCTGCACAGGTGTGCTGAGGAGGGAGCAAACTGCACCATCCAAAGATGGTACATCATGTCTGCTCCCCCTACATCTGGGTTCCTCAGTGTGGGATCCTGCCTCTAGAAGCACAGTCTCTCCCAGAGCTCCTTCTGGGAGAGTAAAGCAGTGTGCTACCCCCAAATCTAGCCTGTTGGTTAAATTCCACAGTCTAGCCCACAGTATTCTCAAGCATTGATTTGAATGGGTAATGGTGTGGTCAGTGAAATAACTCAGGTTGTATGCTGGAAAATGGCCTGATCCTGCAAGGTGCTGAGTTTTACTGGGAATTGAAGGTATTTTGCAGGACCAGGGCCATACTGTATATGTTTGTCTGTGACATCAATTTTTTTTTGCTTGTTTGTACTTTTACCTCTTTACTGGAATATAAAAAAGAAAGTGAAATTTGATGGGGGGAGGACCCTCCCTTAATGGAACATTATGACTAGGAATTTACACCCATGACAGCCGAGAAATGCAAAGTTATGCTTTCTGCAGCAATTGTAAATTGGCTACGTTGGGCATAAATATGAAAGCATAAATTTAACAGCATATTCACTAATACAAAATACTACCGTATGTGCAAATGGATCAAGCTACAGTTGCAAATTTGAATTTCATGTCTGTTGTGGGTGTAAATTTCCAACCATAACAGTGGATTGGTGTAGCTTCAGCACTGAATGTATTGAGAAAGGGTTATCTGTTACAGGCGTGAGAATATTATGTCACATTAAAACCCTATGCAGTTTATGTACATTTCTCCAAAATACAGGCAATGCAGGACTATTAAAGCTGTGGCCGCAATAATGCTGATAGTTTTCATTTATTTATTTTCTGGCTAGAACAGTGATGACAGTAACACACAGTTGGCTTTTTTAATAGTTTGACTGTTGTGGAATTGCTAACCCAGTTTTTGGTGCATTAAAATGGTATTTGTTTCACAGCTGTCAAAATACAAGTTAAGCTTTTTTCCCACTTTTTCAATTTACAGTTCATTGTGACTCTTTCGTGGTGTCATTTTGTCTCCGCAGGAGCTGAGAGAGAGAATTTTAGTGAAACACCGTATCAAAAAGTTCCTCTCCTGTTCTCCTCAGCATGCTGCAGTTTGATCACTGTATTTGGAAAAACATATAATACTAATGCGAAATATTTGTGAAAAGCATTGGGCAAAAACTGTGCAGTGCTACCAGCTTTTTAGAGTTTTAGGCTAGGATGAAATATTGGTTATTGGTACTGATGTGTCATCTTCACTCCTAGCACCCTTCTTTGTTCTCATACAACATTTTCCCCAAGGACAGGAAGGTACCATATGCAGGTCTTTCTCTTTTGTAAGTAAAGTAGTATCTTGTGAGGCTTCTCTTTTATATGACTGGAGGAAATCTTGGTTCAGTTTAGTTGGCGGATCCTGCTCTGTTCAAACAAGCAGAGAGTAACCTTATGATCAGCACGTGATTCCCGTAGCCTGAATCTATCACCAGGTTTCTCCTGCAGATCTGGTGACGTAAGAGGTTCTAAGGACTTGCATTTGGTACTTAGTCGCAAAGGTGGTTAGGTATATCAGATATACCTAATAAGTATGTGTAGATATACTTTACAGGTTGGCAGAGCAGGATGCCCAGTTCCCCATTTCATATGACAGTAAGTACCATGCACGTGGCTGCAGTGTTAAGATGCATTTTGTTTATTTTTTATTAGAGGGCAGCCAGAAAATGATTTATGGTTTATTGTTGTTCTTGATCTCTAACTGTAAACATGTATCATTGGGCATAGATCCTCAAAAGCGTCTATTGTATTTAATAATTCAATACTCACCCTTAAATACTTTCCAATTTTGCCTGGTTAAGTACATAATGTTTTCTCGGGTATTTGCAGTATTCCCTGGAAATACCTTGTGGATAATGTAGTCATGTATCTAGTTTTATCTAGTTTTCTGAGACTACTGAAAAGTGTGAAAGGTACATGTGCTGTAATATTTGAAAATGGAGGTGTGTAGAGATAATCTAAAATAGCACAACTATAAAGCTCATTATATAGAAAAATGTCAACTGAGGAAAGGAAATAGCATAGAGTTTGCAGCAGTCATGCCGAACCCGCAAAAAAAATGCAGAAATTGGCCTTATTTTTGGCTTCATTGGCTTGTGAGTTGCTTGCTGGCTAGTTTTTCCTTGTAGCTTGTTGCTTCTTTTTTTTTTTATCAGCTCCTGGCAGGCAGGGGCAAGCAGGGGCAAGGGAGTGAGAGAGTTGGCCCACCACAGTCCCAGACTGCACACCAGAGTGATCTAGTCACATAGGGTGTTGGGGTTCTTAGGGATTAGCTTGTTTTGGCCTTGTTTTGAAATGGGATTAGCTTGTTTTTTGGCTTATTGTGAAAGTCGAGGTGCTTATTTACTACATGAAAGTTGGCAACTGTGGTTTGCAGTGCATCACCAGAGCTGTATAGTAATCCTGAAAAATGTCTGACCATGTTCTGCAAATGGTTCTACAGTTTCTCAAGCCTCTCAAGTTACTCTCAAATCTTAAAAACAAAAAAAGTTCATATGTGGGGTATGTGGCAGGGCCTAATACTTATCTGTGTCCTGGGACTGTCAGGAAGGAACTGCATCAAGAAACCCTGGCATTTAAAACTGGGAGTCAAGGGTTAGCAAGCAGGGCTTAGCTTAGAAGCTTCTGGAGCCCATTAGCTTCTGAGGAAACCTGCCTGGAGTATATCGAGGGAGGAGGAAGAGGCAATCAAGAGTCAAACAGCAGTGTCGAGGGGTTTGCAGATAAAACCACTGAGACAACTGTCAATTTCTATTAAACCTTGAGGAAAGGGAGTTTGGGGCTATTGTTTGCCTTGAACCTGAAAACGGAAGGAACGTTGGGTTTAGGAAAAGCTCTGAAGATGGTTGGAATTTTCTTCTTGGTTTTATTGGCTGAAGGAACACTTGCCCCCACAAGCTGTGCAGCGTACTACAATTTTATTTCTTTTTGGATTAGAAAAAAGCATATTTTTCTTATAAGTTATGAACATTGAAGTACTCAGTTATAAATGTTACAGAGGGGCAAATTAGTCTGGATACAAGAACTTCCTCACCTCTAACCCTTTGCTCATCTTTTGAAGTGTGGAAAAGTTTGGTAAAGGACTTCCCACATCCCTGTGTGGAAGTAGAGAAAGACCTGACAGGGATTTGAAGGGGATTTCAATGCAAACAGTCCCCTCTGTGAGCAATTGTCAGGCTAAGCTGTAACCCTAATAACGCGAGATTTGTAGAAGCGAGGATTGTGTGAGGCGAGTGGGAAAGAACTGTGTGAGAAGTTGTTGCAGCCTTGAGTTAGATAAGTATGGAATGTAGACTATAGTTTAAATTGGTGAGAAAATAAGGTATCAGGATGACCTATGTATACACAAAATGCAGCTGTTGCACATTATTGTTTGTAACAAAAAGTATAAATGCTTGCTGTAATTGTTTGTCTGAAGAGAGACCTGTTTAGTTCTCTCCCTCCATGCAATTGCTAGAGATAATAAAGTATCTGACTTGCTGCACCCAACCAAAGGAGTGAGAACTCTGTTTTTCTCCAACACCTGTCTCTAGGATGACAGAGGAGGTTCCAGCATTTCCCTCTTGTGACCTTTTCCCTAGGATCCTCTGCTTATTTTGTTGCCTTTTTGCAAGAGGAAGAATGGCTCCCCTCTAGCATTTTCAAGAGGTGTGAGGCTCATTTCTGTTTCTCGCCTGGGTCTTGAAGGACTGGGGGGGAGGTAAAAGGGAAAACAGGTTAGATGGCCTCCTCTCATGTATTTGGGGAGTAAAGGAAACCACCCGTTTGCCAGCCAGTTCAGGGTTTTGTGCTAAGTCACACACAAAAAACCCACAGTCTCATAAAATAACAAGGATTTGAGATTCTGTGGTATCTCAGCTAATGAACCTGCACATCTGGATGCAATAGGGCCTATTGATGCTATTGGGAATTGCTGGGCGCTCAGCACTTTTGAAATTCAGGTCACTTACTTAGGTGTCTAAATATGGATTTAAGAGCCTAATTTTGGGTTCCCAGTTAAAAAATCTAGGACTGTCCCTTTTATATGTCCATCATTTGTGGGTGGGGATAGTGGCCTACCATCTAGTTTTACAACTATTTAACCAACTGCACTTTTGAACTAGGTAGTCCACATTTGGAACCAAACTGGGCACTGACTTCATACCTATCCAGTGCCATTGACTGCAGTTAGGTGGCAAAGAGTGACAAGAATATAAGACTATTGCCTTTTATCTTTGAACATACTGGAGTTTTCTATATTGTAAGTCTTGAGTAAAAGAATACCTTTTACCAAAATATTAAGGAGCATTGAGGTATCTGTTAACATTTTGATAGTGTTTAAACTATATTTGTCTGTTTGGAGATAAAAGGCTCATACTCTTTCCAGCTCTGTTTAAAAAAATAATAATACATTTGTTAGTCTAAGGCAGTAATTTCATGGTTTGATTAATTCTCCAAGGATACATTTAGGATACATTTAGTTTTCCTGGAGACTTGGTAATGCAGATCCTGTAAATGTTTATGTCCATGAGTAGCTTTACTATGTACATAGTCTCATTGAGTTCAGCGGCATTACTCACATGAGTAAGGTTACTCTCAAGTGTTTTGGAAGGATCTGGCCTTGTAAATCTGAGTTTAGCTGAGAATAGTATTAATAGTCCAATCCTGCTTCCACTGCAATCAACGGCAAAAGACTTGAGCGTGTTTGGGGGTGCTCAGCCCCTTTCAGATTCAGCGCATTAACGAACAGCATTTATATGTATTTTTTGCAGTATCGCTGTTTAACATCATACTTCTAAGCATGAAATACATAGCTACCATCTGGATTAGCTGCAGATTGTGTTCGTATTTATTCCAGGCAAGTCTCCTGCTTGTCTCAGAATGAAGGACCTGATACAGAGTTGTGATTTCAATGGGTTTTGGATTAGTCCCTAAATACCTTGAAATTAGTTCAATAAGTTGCTACGGTTCTTTGGTAGGGGAGAATGTAATGTAATGTAACTTGCGGGGTCAGAGGGAAATATGTTAAAACAGGAGTCCTGTCACATTGGTATCTTTAACAACATAATGTTCGTTAACTTTGTATTAACACAGTAAGTCTAGGGTGTCTCCAACATCCACAGCTCTGGCTGTGGTGTAAGAGGTGTATTCCTTTTATTCATTTAGAGTTGGTATTGTCTCAAGAGCTCCTGTCTGATGGCTTTATTGTGTGGAGTTTTGAAATTGGTATACAGGAGATGAATTTGTTTGACAAGTTTATTCATGTAACAAGTTGGATAATCATTTGTGATTCACAGTTTGATTCACGGGGGTTATTAATTTAAAACTTGCACTATATTTCTTATCAGATATTCATTGAAAGGTTTACACTGTACGTAACAGGATTTGTATAAATCTGGGCACTGTAAATTTGTCCTACTAACAGGTTTATTGCTCTATCAGGTATTCACTTAGAATTTCTCTGTTCTATCATAAAACATTCCCAATCATAGAATACATTTTTTATTGAGATAATGTACTGTACGGACCAATGCCTACATATGAATTGTTGAATTTGTATAAACAAAATAAGAAAAGCAATTTACCCTTGTAGTACCCAAAGATCCTGTATATATGTAAGATGCAACGTTTTTGTGGAAGGCAGGTAATAAGACGCTTGCCTCCCATCATCTTGTGATGGTAGCCCCCACTGCCCACTTGTTACATTTTCAAACAAACAGCTTTGTGTTTTCTCCCATGTTGCCCAAGATGCTTTAGAAGCACTCCGTGCAAACAGCAGTGAAGCTACCTCATTATCCACCTTTGAATTCATCCTCAAAAATCTCCTTTGCTTGATTCCTACATTAAACTTGACAACAGTTAGTCTGCTACTATACAGAGACCACTACCTACCATGCTGACCAATATTGTCTCACTGTTTACTTGCAGTCCTCTATGTGTATCCGTTTGTTGTCTCTTGCCCTGTTCTTAGATTGTAAGTCCCTTGGGCAAGGACTGTCTTTTTGTTCTGTGTTTGTACATCACCTAACGCAATGGGATCCTGTCTGTGACTAGGGCTCCTAAGTGCTATGGTAATACAAACAATTAGAAAGTTAAGCAGGAATAGGAGAAGAGAACTACTGCTGTCTGGTTCTGGTTTTTGTTCAAAATAAGGATTGATTTAAAGAAAAAAATCTCATTAAGGGCCAGATCCAAAGCCTATTGACTTCAGTGGGCTTTGGCTTGGGCCTTAAAAGTCCAGTGCCTGTAAACATTGGCCTCATTTTGTTCCTCCCTCTGTGATCTTGAAAATATCAGGGCATGCTCTCCTGACTACTTAGATCATGAGACAGGGACTTCTAGTCTACAGCAAAGGTGACACATTTACCACTGCATGCTTAGAGAACATATTGTAATGATTATGAAAATATTAATTATCTTAAAAATAGTCTGTATTTTTTTAATCTTAAGGGTTTTATTGTAACTAAAACCAATAGAGGAAATTAACTGATACCCCCATTTTTTGAGTCTAAACATGTTCTTTGCTTTGTCTACAAATAAGAATGCACCAAGAACTGTAAATCAGACTGTTTTAGCATTAAATTGGACATTGCAGAAGATAAACTTAAACATTACAGAAGATAAATGAGATAAACACGGTAAAATACACTACATGGAAATGTTATGCATGAATGTGATAAGTATCTTTTGAATATGTGAAAAGAACTGTGTAAATCTTTAAACTGATTCTACCTTGAAAATTACTGTGATGAAATGGCCTCCTCTTATTGAACAGATCTGCTCCCTCTATGTGTTTAAAGGTCATAAATGTTGACTAAAGTGACAAAAATAAGTTCTTACTACTCTTAAGTAGGTAGACCTGTTCTTATGTAGTTAGACCTAGAGCTGTTAGACCTGCAGAACCAACACATCTAGGAAAGAGGCAGATGAATTCTATTCCTGCTCACAAGTAATTAGCAGAATTAATGTTTATTCTAACTGCAGAGCCATATTTTATTTTTTGAGTATGCCTGTTCAATCTCATTAAAGATAGGGAAGGGTTGCACAGTGTACCTGCATTGTTTGCCTTACAGAGCTTTGGTTGCTAGTGGTGATGTGCAAGAAGGAATTAAGGTTGAATGAGTTTGCAGAAATGGCAGCTAGAAGACATATATTTTTACTTGTGAACTGAGCAAAGGAGGCACTGAGACAATGAACATTGGAACCCCATAATGCCATTTTGAGAGATTAGCTTTTCAGCTTAGAACTGCACTTTAGCTGCTTGACAATTCAGTTTGTGCTTCTAAAAACAGTGCACAAAGTTTTCAAAATTTGAAGGAATTAACTCTATGAAAGCTTAGTTTACATGTTATTACAAGCATAAAATAGAATTTTAAGTATCTCTATCCAAATCAAACATTTATATAGATGTGTGTGTGTATGTATATATATATTATATATATATTATTATTTTATTTTTTAGCCTCTCAGCAAATATCCTCCTGTGATAAATGACATCTCCTTTTGGCTGCCCTCTGAGAAATACTCTGAAAATGACTTCTATGATTTAGTCCGAACCATTGGAGGAGACTTGGTGGAAAAGGTTGTCCTCATTGACAAATTCACACATCCCAAGTAAGTAAAGCTCTTGAAATATTTCTTCCCCATTGTCAGATGATAATATGTGTTATCTAGAAAAATGTATAAAAACATGCTTGGTTATTACAGTGGCTGTACATTTACATTTTCATAGCTCCAAAATGTTTTCTACAGCACTGTTTTCAAAAATGGGTTTTATTTTATAAAAACTTTATTTTCCTTTTAAAGTTTTGTATGAATGTATGAATTTATGCTAAGGAGGGATAGTGCTGGCTGAAAACCAACTTCCCACATAGATCTGCCAGTGTACCTCACCCACAACATCCCCATTCTAGTCCTAGACTGTTGAGCCATGACTGCTATTTGTTTGTTTCTTCCCTCCTTCCTTCCTTGTGGTCTGGTCCACACATGTATCCTGAACGTGCATGACAAGAATAGTATTGGGTAATATACGAATATTGTTTATATTTAGTGTGTGGGAGGAGGGAGATTAGATTTTGCTCTCTTTTCTATTAGCCAGCCATGTAACTGGAACAATTCACACTTCCAGGCATCAGAATTCCTTCCTGTTAGAATAGGAGCACAGAAATTATCATACTGGAAAAAAAGAGTGGTCCATCTAATATAGTCTGTTATCTCTAACAGTGACAAATGCCCGATGTTGCAGATAAAACTATTTTTGAAATCATCCTTCACACAGTTTAAACTACCTTATGCCCTTTCAAGGAGGGTAAGAGGTAAAATTTTATTAGCTGAAACCATTTTAAAAATTGGGTTTTAAAAATGATTTATTTTCGGTCTTCTTTTGTTCTTGTAGGTTGGTGGGGCTGTGAATCTAATTGTGCAATATTATCTCCTGTGTGAAGGGAAATTTCTGACCTAAACCTAGCTGATAATCAGTTTATGCCTTGCATCCTGCAGGCTTTTCCTACCACAATCAGACATTTGACCCCATTGTTCTCTTGAATTTGTTGTACATTGTATGCTGGATGGATCAATTATTTTTCTGGCCTGGTAGTTATCGTGGTTCAACAGGTGAATAAGTTTTGGTTGGTTGTTGGAATTTTCCTTAAAGTGGGCTTGGCGTTGTATGAAACAGAATTTCATTTATGCAAAGAAACGGACGTGGCACTTGAATTTATGGAGTCATCTAAAATCTCTGCATTTCTAGTCCCTAAGCGTTCCTAACATTTAAGTGATGTCTCCTGCTGTGAACAGGATTTTCAATTAATACCTCCAGACTGAAAGTCAAATATCCAGGAGAACAATATAGTCTATGATCAGATAATGAGTGCACCTCACCATAAAGAGAAATAGGATTATTAACTATGGAGACTGTGAAGAACAAGTTTGTTGCAGCCATGCACCTGCATTGTCCGTTATCACAAGACAATGTATAGACCTGAAAACTAGGCGCACTGATGTTGCTGAAAATACATTTTAATTGCCAGTCCTCATATCAGTGTTGATAAATAAAAGAAGCATCAGAAAGTTGTTATGTAAAAATGGGAAAGACCTGTCCAGAACTAGTCTAACTTCCTATATGCTAATTCTATGTTTTTACTCTAGGTAAAATGTCTGTTCCATTGACAGTTTTTGTGTTGGTTGCTATCTTCTCAGGATACTGTGATTAAAAATGTGGCATTGCCTTTGTTGCTAACCATTCTCTTTGGGCAAAATTCTGAACTCCCATCATGCAGCAGGGGGTGAGTTAAGGTCTCTACAGAGGCTGGGGGATGGAAGAGTCCTCTGTCTCCATGTTGCTCTATGGCTACTAGTGCAGCCTTGAGGCTGCAGTAGTCCCCTCACCCAGCATGTTCCCTCACTTCAGGCACCTTGGCCTTGTCGTGGCCCAGCTGTCCTTGTCTCAGGACCTCCCAGCCTATTGCCATCTAGAACCCCTCCATGCTAGGGTGTAGGAGCTTTGATGGTGAGGATCTCTGTAGCATGTAAAGGCTGCAGGTTCCTGCATAGGGTCTCCCCTCCTTCCCCCATGTGTGCTGCTCCCACCTTGTCCTTTTTATTTGGATCAGAGCCTTCCACATCCTTTTTCTGCTTGTAAATTATCTGCAGCACATTTAGATTTTTATGAATGTATTTGCAATTCAAAATTACTTGATTAATAGCTTATGTGAACATATTTGTCTATTCAATGGATTGCTTGCAAAACTATTCATTGTGAATATTGTTTTCAGTATTGAGCTATGACTAGTCCCCTCAGTCATATGTTATTGTTTCTGCTAACTGATTGAATGACTACTTGCATATCCATAATGCAAGATGTCTGTGCAAATACTTCATTAATACATATTTCCACAAGTATTTGTGACATTTTCCCTTTTCTCCAACATGCTGGTGAACAAAAATGTTTTCATGCAAATGTTTTCAAAATCAAAAAGGGTTGTGAATACTTAGAATTTTATGGAACGTTCCAGAGTGGACAGCAGTTGGTAAACATTTCCAGATGTTCTGCAGTACAATGGTGCTATCCACGTCCATAAATTCAGTACTTGTTGTATGAGATAACCTATCCAATATTTCTGAAATTCCATCAATAGTTAAATCAGAAAGTGGTCCTCCTTTTATGGTCAAGACTTTGCTAATTTCGCAAAAGAAATGGGTTTTCACAGAGGAAAAAAATGTTGTCCAAAAAGCAGGCAAATAGAGGAAAGATGTATGCCTCTCCTAAGTAAGCAAAATTGCTGCCATCCAAAACATTCCAGTAAGAAAAGTATATGAAATTGCTGAGACATTAATATCAGTAATGCATTCATGCAGAGATGATATTCCAGTGATGATAATGAGAATGCACATGCCTGAAATAATAAAAGAAACATCAATCAATAATGCCTAAACTTCCAACAGAGACCACAAAGTGAAATAAAGTTGACAATATATATATATAATAGAAAATAAGCTGTACTGTCTCTTTTTAAAACCAGAAGATATGACATGGGTGAAACAATCAGTTTAGAACAAAAAAAAATCTCTCCATTTTACCCTGTATCATTATGGGTAACAATAAGGAAAGGTTGGGAGAACAAATACGTAGGAATTCATACTGTTTAAAAGAGATGTCTAAAAGGGATAGCTCAGTGGTTTGAGCATTGGCCTGCTAAACCCAGGGTTGTGAGTTCAATCCTTGAGGGGCCCATTTAGGGATCTGTGGCAAAAATCGGTCTGGGGATTGGTGCTCCTTTGAGCCGGGGGTTGGACTAAATGACCTCCTGAGGTCCCTTCTAACCCTGATATTCTATGATTTTATTCTAAAACAGAAGTGACTGAATGCTGATCTTTTGAAAATGAGTTGAAGGCTATACCAGCAATGTGTTTTCTCAGACTTAAAAGTTTTAAACTAGTGTTGCTAAATAAACTGCAGAGTGTACAGTGGCTCCAATACAGTGTGGCAGTTTGGAAAGTGCGCCAGCATAGCCACCTCTGGAGGATTGCATCTGAACAGGGAAGTCCTCCAGTGACATATAGCCACTGTAGCAGCTCCTAGTACAAGTGATATGTCTTGGGAGGAATGGGTATGGCCAGGACAGCCCATGATTGGTGGAACATCCTATTGGCCTGGCTGATGGCAGGGATGGATAGGTGGAGAAGAGGCTGGTGGCAGGTTGTGGGCACAGGGGCAGAAGGCTCTATACCACTAGAACACACTTCCCTTCAGAACCTAGAATTGAACCCAGAAGTCAGAGTCTCTGTACTTCTCTGGTTAAAGCCACCTTTGCGTGCAATTTCCTGCCTGAGCAACACATCTCAGCCCAGCCCCTTTGCATACTCCATAATGATGCAGGACACCATGGAATCATGTGTTCTGAAAAGTTTGTTCAGTCTCCCGTGGATAAATTTTTCCAGTACAGGATCCCAATTTTAAGTTTGACACACAAATTCTCCCTTTGAGATTAGTAGGAAGGTACAAAGTGTAACAGCGCTACTTTCCCCTTTAAGGGCTAGAGGCCGCAGAGCCAGCCTTCCCTAGTTACTAAGTAGACACACCTGAGCAGGGATCAATACCAAGGATCAGAGTCCAGTTCAGGTTTCAGTGTGTGGGTCAAGAGGCGAGGTCCAAATCAAGCCAAGGGCGAAGACGAGGGTTCAAGAACAGGGAGCAGGAATGGTCACGACCCTGTTACATGGAGACTAGATGGGTGAGGTAATATCTTTTATTGGACCAACTTCTGTGGTGAGAGACATGCTTTTGAGCTTACACCGAGTTCTTATTCAGGTCCTGTTACATGAAAGAAATATATAAAACTGGAAACCAGAAATGAACTTCTCAGTGGTATTTAACAAAGTAAATTTTTAATCAGAACAATTAAAAATACCCTGAAAAGGCAGTATGGAAAAGTATAAGCAGGAAATTTTCTTTTGCTCCCTTTCACATGCAGTGTTAAAAAGACGGCAAGGGAGTAGTGAAGGAAGGTTATTCCTGTCTTTGAATGAATTTCTTGTGTACTTTCTGGAGACAGTTGTACATTTGTAAATGTGTAAATCAGGGATGGGCAAACTACGGCCCATGGGCCACATCTGGCCTGTCAGACCTTTTAATCCGGCCCTCGAGCTCCAGCCGGGGAGCAGGATCGGGGGGCTTGCCTTGCTCTGCTCCATGCGGCTCCCAGAAGCAGGAGCAGCCAGGGGACTCTGCACGCTGCCCTCACCCCAAGCACCGGCTCTGCAGCTCCCATTGGCCGTGGTTCCCAGCTAATGGGAGTTGCGGGGGCAGTACCTGTGGATGGGACAGTGCGCAAAGCGGTGTGGCCCCGCCTCTGGAGGGGGTACGGGCCACTGTTTCCAGGAGCCACTTCAAGTAAGTGCCACCTAGACCCTGCACCCATGATCGCCCTCCAAACCCTTTGATACCAGCCCGTAGCACTCTTCTGCACTCCAAACCCCTCATCCCCAGCCCCACCTCAGAGTCTGCACACCCAGCCGGAGCCCTCATCCCCCCCTGTGCACCCCAATCCCCTGCCCCAGCCGTCCCTCTATACAATTTCCATACCGAGATGTGGCCCTGAGGCCAAAAAATTTGCCCACCCCTACTATAAATACTAAAATAGGAACTACCACCATTTCAAAATGTCCTGGATATAGAATAATCAGATGGCCAGTATCTTGTCTGATCCTTTCTCCACCCCTCTTTGCCTGCCATATTAATTGATAAAGGGGGCAGATTTGTAGTGGGGTAGGGAGAAGTCAACAGATCCCATCTTCTACCACAGTCTGTCACATTGCTCCCATACCTCCTGATTAGATTGTATAAAAGCCAATCGATGGTACATCTCCTTATTTTCTCTTTTCTTGCCATACTGTGCTTCCTTTCCCCTGCCTCCTCCCCCGCACCCCCAAAAAAAAATGCAGATCAAGCAATACAAACACAAATACTTTTAGAGCTTGGTTCTTTAACAGGGATATTTTTCTGTTGTGTTTTTGTTTTGCTTTCTGCAAGAGGTGAATTACAGTGGAATAACACTGAAACCCTGTTTGCTGCTAGTATTACACAAATTAAAACACAATTAGTTCAGTCCCTGAACTCCTTGTTCTTCATCCTGAGTACATTACAGTTTGCTGAGGGATTCTCTGAGATTACCTTTAACTGCTGACCTGGCAGAGTCCCAGTTGTAGTTTCTCTGCAAAGATCACCAGAAGAGCAGAGACGGCTTGATAAGAGCTATCAGAGGATAGAGGCCCCCTTTTAATGAGCTGTGTGCTTTAGTGCGCTGGAGCTTTTCATTTCTTTGGTCAAATAAATGGAAGACTAATATTTCTGCATTAAATTAATAATGTATATCAGGGTCTTTTGAAGACTATTGGTTGGCTTCTGGCCCTTTTCATCAACCCCAATAATCGAGCAAGCCTCTGAAGATTACACAGTGGTTTGTAAAAGCCGGCGAAGGCCCCATGTCTCCTCTCCCTTTCCTCCCACACAAAATAGCACAACTTACTCTCTTCAGTGAAGGAGAAGCTCTCCATGTTTCGCTTTTGTCTCATAGCCCTCAAAATGACCAAAAAAATGCTAGTAATGAAGATGGTTCCTGGATCACTCATGCATTGGCATTCCACTCTTGGCATGCATACACCAAAGATCAGTGTCTTTTGGCTAGCAGTGTCCTTTCAGGTTGTGTTTGTGTCTTGGGCATTCTTACACCCCTGTGACTGAGGATGTAAAGGGCAGAGCAGTCCCAACTGCCACTCAGTTCCTTCTCATCACCCATAGCTGCAAAACTGAACTCCTCAGTGTCCGCATCTTCTGTTTTCCTTATCTGTGAATAATTATCTGTGTATTAGCATTAGTTAGGTAGTTTATCATTGGCAGATAAATCGACAGCCTTTTGGAAGTTGTTCTTTTTGTATTTTTTCTTCTCTGATCAGAGAAGTTGAAGTCTCCTAGCTTTAAGTATTGCCCCTCTTGTGAGGCAGCAATTCCAGTAAAGGATACAAGCACACAAGGTGTTTTTTCTGGTTAGAGGAAGTACATAGTCCTGACAAATCTGATGTAACTTAGCTGGACTTACCTCCTAGTGAAGACAAGCCCTCAGTTTGTTTCGTTTTTTACATATGGGAATATCGTGGGTTTGAAATTTCAACTCTGACTCCAACACTATAGGGTATGCATTCTGCTTGCTGTAGAAAAGATTGCGAATTGGGAGGAAAGAGCAGAATGGTGGCAGAGAATAAAATCCACGTGCGGAGAAATAAAGTGAAACTGGTTCACAGAGGAGACAAGATTGAAATCTTTAGACTGTGAGGGTGAGAAGAGAAATCTAATTAAGTAATAAATAACTACAAGTAGGCATTATATATGTCATATACAGGTCACCCACTTTGTGCTAACCTAGAATGTTGGGTTCTATCTCAAATTTATAGAACAGATATCTCTTTAGCTAGAAAATCACTTTTTTAAAAAAAATTAAATTGTCCTTGTGTGGGAGGGGAAGCATGGAT
This sequence comes from Trachemys scripta elegans, assembly GCF_013100865.1. Taxonomy (NCBI): domain Eukaryota; kingdom Metazoa; phylum Chordata; order Testudines; family Emydidae; genus Trachemys; species Trachemys scripta. Next base: position 168,505,595 of record NC_048299.1, read on the forward strand.
TTAAATTACAGGGACAATATGCATGAACTTCAAATAGATTTGAGAACCCCAAAATATGTGAAGTTAGTCAAATCTCAAACTAGCGAGGCTCATCCATCTACTTCTATCAGTCCAGCGTTAAAACTCAGCCGTCAAATATTCTCCCTGGGTTGAAACTGGATTTACTTCAAAACCATCCCCAGCAATTGGGCTAGCAGTCAAAAGACCAGAAAAGCTGAAATATGCAATATCAATTATCCACCACTTTAAAACTGTCTAAAAGCATATTTACATGATAGATCATAATAGCTATTGTAATAATCTACTGGATTAATATTCATTTTCACATTTGGTACATATAACTATAGTTCATATTTAGATGATAGACTATAGTGGCCCAGAAGGACACACTGAGGTCCACTGGGGACATTACCCAATAAAAAAGGAAGTGTATGATAGTGTAGGTATTGTATGGATTTAAACATACAGAAATAGAAATTGTCATACCAGAATATACCAAGACACCATCTGGTCCAATATCCTGTCTATAGAATTGTCCAGTACCAGTTGCTTCAGAGGTGCATGTAAAATCACCATGCTGTTCCAGATTCTGCAGGTCTGTGATTCATGGTACAATTTCATTCTGACTCCATACTGGTGTCACCTTGTGTTCTGAAGCTTGAGATTTGACAGACCTTATAATTTTAGTGCAACTGTAGATACTACTCTTATTTTTAAAATCTTACTAAGTTTATTTGCCTGGAAAATTTTCAGTGGCATGGAGTTTTTGATAGATACACTATGCAAAGTATTTTAATTAGTTTTTTAAAGTTACCTTTTAGTTAGAAGTTCTTGGGTCACAGCATTACCTTGGACTTGGCAATGCTGAACTGAATCTGAGGATTACTATGTTTTGTGAGATCCTGGAGTACTTAAGTCCTCCCTAGTTTTGAAAACCCTAACTAATTTTGAACTGTCTCGCTATTCATCCCTACTACTCAGTGCTACCTCTGATACTGTAGTTTTCTGAGTAGATCTGGGAGTAGAAGTACAGACTTGCTGTGTGGAACTTTGGACAAGTCACTTAACGTCTTTTTTTTCCCCCCATCTGCAAAATGAGTATGATAATACCTTAATTAATGTTTGTAAAGTGCTTTAAATACTCACCTGTAATGGTGTTAAGTAAATGCAAAGAATTAGGTTGATAAATTAGTCTCTATATAGCCTCTATTTGGTATTTGCTTAGAAAAAAGTAATTTTTCATCACATCACTACATTAAAAGGTATAAAATGGACATCTGTTTCTTCTCTCTACATTTACTTCCAGCTTATGCTGGTTGTATATTTTTAAACTGCTTTTTTTAATTTTATTTCATTCATTTATTTATTTATTTTGGTGAGCTGTGTTCTTTCTATTCAGGTTTTTGGTATAAAAGTATAAATACACAATTTACATTCACCCTCAAAATTACTTAAAATGTAAAAGATGGCTTTGCCATGCTTTTAGGTGTTATGCCTAATATGAATAATAGAAAGTTACGAAGATGGATCAATTGCAAATGGCTAACACAGACAGTACTGTTAACATTAACATACTGCATTAGAGATACCTAAATTTTAGAGGAGTTTTGATCTTTAGAGAAGTCTTGATCCAAATGCAAGCTTTGCGGCTCAGGCCCATCTCTGTAACATATAGCTCCTAAAGGGTGGTTAGTGCCCTGAATCCCATTAGCCATCTGGAGATGCGGGTGATCAGAACCTTACAGGACTTGGTAATCATTTTTGTAGACCAGTAACTTTAAACAAATTCATTGTTAGTATAGAATATCCACCAAGTACAAAACAAACAAGTTGAAAACATTGTGATCTCTTCCAGGAATGCTGACATTTATTTGTTCTGAAATTACGAAAACATGTTTCCTTGGTCTAAATGTTAACATTTTCCAGCATAGAGATAATTAACCTTTCAGCTGTTTATTGCAGTGGATCGACTTTTTAAAAATCCTTCCTAGCCATAGAGTTTTTTTCCTTACAAAAATTAGTTCTGGAGCCATTAAAGATGAAGGGCAGAATTAATTATTTAGTGCTAGATTCATCCCTCTTCTGTGAAGTTACAGTAAGGGGTGAAGAGGGGCATAGGGACTTTCTCCCCTTCCCTCCCATATAAATAGCATTATAGAGTCTATTCCTAGCCTCAAGGCAGTCTAAGAAGTGCCTGGCTACCATGCCAGCTGGCACTTCACAGCTCCAAGGGGGCGTGGTCTGCAGGTAAGACCAGAAGCCCAGAGCTCCAGCTGGCAATTACATATACTGTAAGTTGTAATTCAGGGCAACTGCACCTGTATTTTCCTTTAGTGATTCAGCAAGGGCACACAGTCACAGGCTTCCAGTTCCCTAGCCATTGCCTTTCTTGGGTGGGAGACTTGTCTCTCTCCCTTCAGGCCGGGTATTGCCATGCTAAACAGCTTCCTGTCTTCGCTGTTTTATTCCTAGACAAAGACAGACTGCCTACACAGACCTGCTTGCTTTATCTTCAGAGACTAATAGCAGCGTCACTGCCCACAGTTAAGCTACCACACCATTCTTCTAAGCAAGTATATTTGATTATTAAAGTAAAAGGACTACAAAAAAAATATTAAAAATATTCTTTGCTCAGAACAAGAACACTCATGAGAAGTTTAGTCCATCATTTACACAGTTCAGAGGTCTTTGAACTGGAGTTCTCAGGAGCGAGTAATAGATATACAATTGGTTTCTCTTTCCAGGGCGTAGCTTCAAAAGGATGAATTTGAAGTGGGTCATTTGTATTCCCCTGAATATTCCTAGGAATGCACAATACACATGCACTATCCCCAACGGTCCTGAAAAGTCCCTAATAAGAGATTGCATGAGTTCTTTCTGCTAAAGAAGCTCTATAGAATCACACAATAGTACACAAACATTTGCATTTTCAATACAATGGACCCTAAAGGTATTAAGTGTAATTCAATAAGATTTAACTTAACTCCATAAGGATATTGTCATATCTGTCACACTGCGATAAACAGTATGCAGGAGCAAAGGACTGCTGTGCTCCTCGTGAAAGGTTTGCTTGGTAATTTACTGTGGCTCTCTGACTGGAATCATTGTGCCTTGCATGAGTAGAATGATTCTTGTGACAGAGAAGTGGCTGCAACGCCGGCTCTAGGCACCAGCAAACCAAGCACATGCTTGGGGGGAGGCACAATTCCAGGGGCGGCATTCTGGTTTTTGGGGGGTTTTTTTGCTTCAACAGTTGGTTTTTGGTTTTTTTTTGCTTGGGGCAGCAAAAAACCTAGAACCGGCCCTGAGCAGCTGACACCAGTACTACCACCCCATGCCTGCCTCACCATGCAGCTCCCATAGGGAAGGGTAGAATTTTTCTCAATATATGCTTAAGAGGAACTTGAGACCTTTGGGGTTTAAAGTAGGTGTTACTGATAAGTATCTGAGCCACTTCACAAAGCTAAATTAATATAAGACAAAGCAAGTGCATTATGCATTAAACAGGAGACTTAATTTAAGGGCAGAATGGAAGCTGTACAGAGCAGCTGATCCTGCTAACTTTAAAAAATAAAAAAGTTATGGGCAAAGATCCGAAACCAGACAGAAAAACATTTCCTCACTCCTCCCATTCTCTATGGCATGTAATGAGTTTCCGTCTTTATGGCTTTGGATATAACACTATCAAGGGGTGTTGTCTGACTGAATCTGCTTACAAAGGCTTTTACTAGTTTATCTTTTCACGAACATATTCATATCCACTATAATGCTTCTCAGACTCCCATAACGCCTACAGTTTTGTGCTGTGGGAGACAGCTCTTGTGGGAGATTCTGTAGAGCACTAGATCTCAGCCTGTGGACCACAAGGGGAGCCACTCACCTGCAACTGTCTGGAGGCTGGAGCCTGCTTCTATCCCTTGTGTCCTGTTGTAGCTTATTTGTTTAGCCACTTTTCACCAGCCCATTGCATGCTAAAAGTATCCAATTAATCACAGCACTAATTCCTGTGAAGTGCTTTGGGAACTCTTGCAAAGGTTTTTGGGATGTGTCTGAGGTTTGATTGTTAAGGACTGGCTTCCAGATAACATAGTGAGAAAAGGTGAAGCTCTCCAGCTGTAGCTTCTTACAAGATTCAGTGTGATTCTGGCTATCCCTTTTCTATATAACAGAGCAATATTCTGCATTTGTCTGAATAAGTGAGTCCACATGTTCTTCCATGTGGCTCATGCACTTAAGGTTTCCTCTGTTCTTGTTACCCATGAAAGGTGATTACATTTCTAATGGAATATCACTGGTGATATATCACACTTCAGGTGTTTTGTTTGTTTTTTTTCCCCCTAATGGAATTCTATGGTTTCCTCTTTATCTTTTTTCCTTTCTTCTGTACCATTCTTCCCACAAGTTATCATGTCTTAGCCCCCAACCTCCAACCAAAGAAGAATGATGGGACTCCTACTGAAGCCTGTTAACAGTAACTTTTTTCTAATAGTGAAAAATGTCTTTTGCTGTGTACTCTCAGAAGAGCCCTGGATTGCATAACAGAACATAGCCTGACCCAAAATGGATCTGAATACAGTGGTTTGAACGAAACCGCAGACTTTGATGGCAAGCCATTAAGAATTGTTATTTGTATGCTGTCTGTCAGAATGTTGAGAGTGGGAGGAGAGATTTGTGTCTTTCTTTCCTGATTGGTTGATTATATATTGCCTTTCCTTTCAGACAGTCTGCAAGGAAATTGGTGTCAGAGGTCTAGAGTAATTCTGCACTGTTTCTCATGCTGGATTTTTCAAATGGGGGCTGGATTCCAAAAGCTGAATGATCAAAAAAAGTAAAATCTGCAAATGCAGCTGATTAGAGGGAAAGGAGGTACAATCCTGAGTAACTTTTTTCCTTTTATAAATGTTGCATTTAAAACATAAGAGCCAATATTTGCAAACATGATAAATGATTTTTGGGGGCGGAGCAACCTGACACGTTAAAAGAATCTGAGTCATAGAAGTGTGATGCTCCACTCCTGAGAAAATTAGGCCCTTTTCAGATGTCTCAACTTGAGTAGTGAAAACTGAAGGCACCAAAGATCACTCATCACTTTTGCAAATCTTGGCCAAAATTTATAAAAAGAATTCAGGGATATCCAATGATTATTATGAGAACAATAATTTACATGTGTTATTTTTACTGTATAATTTAGATGTAGGTGTTTATAGTCATGCTTTTCATCCAAAAGCACTTCAAAGTGCCTTGCAAATGCAACAAATATCTATATGCCATACCAGGATACCTGCATCAATCACTGAAACTTAGACCCTTCTGGGATGGAATATGGTAGCTGATTAACACATAGAAGGAGATGTGGAATAATATAGAAATTTCAGATAGGATTTTAGGTAGGTTATTAGCCCAAAGGCTAATTTACCAAACTAGAATTTTGCCAGAAGCTTCTGCTTTTCCAGCAGAGAGTTAAATGAGAATCTTCGTTTTATTCCAAGTTCTGCACATGACTGGCTATGTAACCTTACATAAATATTAAGCCTTTCTGTTTGTAAAATGTAGATGATGATAGTGCTGAAAATCACTTTGAAATCTTCAGATGAACAGTCCTGTAATAGTAATTTTATGTGAAGCTGATATGGGATTTAATATCTATTGATAGTATTTGTATTTATAATATGATTTCAGTAGTTTGATGTAACCATATTAATTTTTTTCAGATCATTATAATCTCCCCTCTCCTGTTAATTATTTTTAAAAACAAAAGAAAAAATTGCCACAGGATGTTTCATTAATACATAAGCTCAGGACCTTGGTATTGTCTTATCTGAGGGTATGTCTACACTACGGGATTACTCCGTATTTACAGAATTCGATTTTTGGCAACCGATTGTATAAAGTTGAGTTCATGCAGCCACACTAAGCATATTAATTCGGCGGTGTGCATCCATGTACCGAGGCTAGCGTCGACTTCCAGAGCATTGCACTGTGGGTAGCTATCCCATAGCTCTCCCATAGTTCCCGCAGTCTCCCCCACCCATTGGAATTCTGGATTGAGATCCCAATGCCTGATGGGGCCAAAAATTTGTCGCGGGTGGTTATGGGTAAATGTCGTCAGTCAATCCTCCCTCCGTGAAAGCAATGGCAGACAATCATTTCGCGCCCTTTTCCCTGGATTGCCCGGGCAGACGCCATAGCACAGCAACCATGGAGCCCGTTCAGCCTTTTTTCACTGTCACCATATGTCTACTGGATGCTGTTGACAGACGTAGTACTGCAGCACTACACAGCAGCATCCCCTTGCCTTTGCAAGTTAGCAAAGATGGTTACCAGTCATACTGTACTATCTGCTGCTGTCATGGGTGTTCCTGGCTGGCCTCGGTGAGGTCGGTCGGGGGCGCCTGGACAAAAATGGGAATGACTCCCCAGGTCATTCTCTTCTTTAATTTTTTTCTAGTGGAGAGTCAGTCCTGCCTAGAATATCAAGCAAGCCTACTAAAGAACCAGAGAGGCAAATGGCCGCTCCGGGTCAGAGCCCCAGACATCCCACAGAAATGATGAGCTGCATGCCATTCTAGAGGTGCCCCTACAACAACCCCACCCGTTGCTTCCCTCCTTCCCCACCCCTCCTGGGCTACCTTGGCAGTTATCCCCCCTTTTGTGTGATGAAGTAATAAAAAATGCATGAATTTGAAACAACACTGACTTTATTGCCTCTGCAAGCAGAGATCAAAGGGGGGAGAGGAGGGCGCCTGGCTTACAGCTAAGTCGAGTGAACCACCATTCTGCACTTGCTCAGCCTATAGCTGAAAATGGGAGTCTGTGATAAGCACTAGGATAGAAGCACAGGCAGGACTGAATCTCCATTTGTCTGTGGGCCTTTGGTTGACACTGGTAAAATACAAAATGTCCCAGGATATGTATGTTGGGGGACAGTTCTAAACGGCAGCTTTATTTTTTTATTTGCAGCAAAAAATATCTGATTGTGAGCTCTGGGAGCAAGGGGTAGGCTGGGGTAGGTGCGACCGCGCGGTGCTGCTGACTGGGAGAGCAGCCTGAGGCAGAAGCCTCCAGCTGGCATGATATTCCAGGCAGGACTGAATCTCCATTACACAAAACTTAAAGAAGAGAATGACCTGGAGTCGTTCCCTTTTTTGTCCATGCGTCCCCGACCGACCTCACCAAGGCCAGCCAGGAGTACCCACCAGACGACAATGACGGTTACCAGTCATACTGCACCGTCTGCCATCCGCAAGGCAAGGCAGGGGGATGCTGCTGTGTAGCGCTTCAGCACCGCGTCTGCCAGCAGCATCCAGTAGACATACGGTGACAGTGAAAAAAGGCGAGAAACTATTTTTTACCTTTGCTTTCATGGGGGGTAGGGGAGTGGCTGACGACATATACACTGAACCACCCACAACAATGTTTTTGACCCTTCAGTCATTGGGAGCTCAACCGAGAATTCAAATGGTTTTCGAAGAGTGCGGGAACTGTGGGATAGCTACAGTCGTCAGTCACCCCTCCCTCCGTGAGCGTCCATTTGATTCTTTGGCTTTCTGGTACGCTTGTCTCAGCTCCTTAAGTTTCACGCAGCACTGTGTTGAGTCCCTGTTGTGGCCTCTGTCCATCATGGCCTTGGAGATTTTTTCAAATGTTTTGGCATTTCGTCTTTTGGAACAGAGTTCTGATAGAACAGATTCATCTCCCCACACAGAGATCAGATTCAGTATTTCCTGTTAGGTCCATGCTGGAGCTCTTTTTTGATTCTGGGACTGCATGGTCACCTGTGCTGATCAGTGCTCCACACTGGGCAATCAGGAAATGAAATTCAAAAGTTCATGGGGCTTTTCCTGTCTACCTGGCCAGTGCATCCGAGTTCAGATTGCTGTCCAGAGTGGTCACAATGGTGCACCGTGGGATAGCTCCCAGAGGCCAATACCGTCGAATTGAGCAAATCTCCTGAGCAATTCAGCCCCACTCAGAAGCGGCAGTTTTGTAATGCAAAGCATTGGGTTGTTGGGGGGGCTAGTTGGGCTTTCCAGGGCTTCTGGAAACCTCAGGTTAAAATTCTATCACAAAGCTGAAGAATTGGTTTGGGATAATTTTCTTGTCTCACGCTATCAATGTGGGCTTTTATACAGCATCCATCACAGTTGTAAGTTGGATTGGAGTTCATACATATCCATCCCATCCCAGATACTGCTAATTCATGCCTCTCAGAGATGGTATATTTTTGGGGCTCATAAATAACTTCTCACAAACATAATTTGCCATAACAAAATACATTATCAATATTCTTGTGTTGCATTCAACATATAAACATTTCTACTTTCATCTCATCTATTTTATCTTATCTCTAATACTCAATTCATTATCATATAACAGTTTGAAGTACTTACAGATCCAAACTAGATATACCTTACTATTGTTTTATTATTGTTTGTTTGTTTTGTTTTTGTTGGGGTTCTAATTACAAGATATATCAGTTTTAACATATACAGTGAAATCAGATGTACTTAACTAGTTAATTCTATTAGTTGAGAGGATGCTGATATATATAGCACAGTATAGCTGTTTATTATTACTGTATTAATATTTATTTATTATTATACATAAAAAGAAGCACATTTAGGAAAGAAGTGTAACGAGAATAAGGTTGAATGCTCAGACTGTATATGAAAACAAACAAAAGTGAGTACAGCCAAATGAGTAAAGTTGTTCCAAGTTTGAAGGGTATGTGCTAAAAGCCATCCAGTAGTCTCTGCTGATCAGAGGATCAAATGGATGAACTGTTATTAAACAATTCAGAAGAAACATATGTTTGATGACCCAACTGTATTTGCATAGTTTACTTCCAGCAGAGTGCAGTAGCATTTTAGGAATATGCTGGAACTTCCTGATTCAACATATTTAAGAACTACCTTGTTGAAGCACAATCATAGAGGGAAATTATCAGGTGAGCTAAGATGCTGTGCCATTTAAGCTGTGCCCGAGAGATTTGAATTAAAAAATAAAAGCACACATTACCTGTCACTCTTGTTGAGCCACCATTCTAGCATATTCATTTGTCTCAACAGTTTCCTCCAATTCTCAACATATCCATGATTTTTCATGACATTTGAAGTTGATCATCACCAGTTGGGCTTCTTCCTATTAATAAAGAGTTTGGGAACTTCCAACCTGGATTAAGTGCAGTATTTAATATCTTTGTTGTTGTTAACTTCCTTTGGACAAAAGAATAAAGAAATTTCAGTCTGATTTATTCTCCTGCTATAACCTTCTACAAGATGTTAGATTGTCAGATTTCTTATTCGGCACCCATGCCACTTTTCCCCACACACGCTCCTGTAGGTCTGTATTAAACTAATCAGTGCCAGCACCAGAAAGGGTCCTATATCCTGACAGGAGAACTTTGAGCAAATGTGAGAAATGAGATTCTCTTCCAATCATTTCTTTAGACAAACAGGTGGTGACCTGATTCTCCACTGCTTTCCCCCAGTCTTAGCCCTGGTCTACACTACGAGTTTAGGTCGAATTTAGCAGCGTTACATCGATTTAACCCTGCACCCTTCCATACGACAAAGCCGTTTTTTTCGACTTAAAGGGCTCTTAAAATCGATTTCTGTACTCCTCCCCCAATGAGGGGATTAGCGCCAAAATCGACCTTGCTGGGTCGAATTTGGCATAGTGTGGTCGCAATTTGACGGTATTGGCCTCTGGGAGCTATCCCAGAGTGCTCCATTGTGACCGCTCTGGACAGCGCTCTTAACTCAGATGCACTGGCCAGGTAGACAGGGAAAGGCCTGCAAACTTTTGAATTTCATTTCCTGTTTGCCTGGCGTGCAGAGCACAGGTGACCACAGAGAGCTCATGAGCACAGGTAACCATGCAGTCCGAGAATCGAAAAAGAGCTGTGTAGCAATGCAGCACCATGTCTGCCAGCACCTAGGAGACGTACGGTGACGCTGAGCTGAGTGGGCTCCAAGATTGCCGTGGTATGGCGTCTGCACGGGTAACCCAGGAAAAAAGGCTCAAAACGATCCTCTGCCATAGCTTTCACGGAGGGGGGGCCTGACGACATGTACCCAGAACCACCCGCGACACTGTTTTTGACCCATCAGGCATTGGGATCTCAACCCAGAATTCCAATGGGCGGCGGAGATTGCGGGAACTGTGGGATAGCTACCCACAGTGCAATGCTCTGGAAGTTGACACTAGCCTCAGTACTGTGGACGCACTCCGCCGAGTTAATGGTCTTAAGTGGGGACACACACAATTGACTGTATAAAATTGATTTATAAAAAAATCAACTTCTATAAATTCGACCTAATTTTGTAGTGTAGACATACCATTACACTGGTGTAACTCCTACAGACATACATGGCGTAAAGCTGGATAACAGCGGTGGCTCGGGCCCTCACTCTTTACCATCTTTCCTGTTGATGGACATTTTCATCTAGTCATATTGACATTCAGATCCTTGTTTTCCACTTCCCCTCAAATCCATTATGACAACACAACTGTAGGAGCAACTCTCTTAAAGAAGTTAGATCTCCCTTCACTTCACCTGCGTTGTTGAGAAAGCTTTCAGGATGCTTTGTCCTTAGCAATTCCAGACAATGACATAACAATCTCTCCATACGTCTCTGGGCACAATTCCAAAATTAAGGACTGTGTAGCCATGCAGTATTCTGGAGAGTTTGTCCAAACTCTCAAATCTTTCCAGCACCTTTGTGGATATTGCATATCAAAATGTTCAGCTTTGTATTTGTGATGATGAGATATGAAATAATTATAACTTTTCTTTGTGCTGTTGTGTGCTTGTATTATTGATCTGTCCAAAGCATTTCATAAGTGTTGTAGGAAAAGTGATACACAAAATAAAGTTGTGTTTTACTTACTGATACTACCATGTTAGTTAAATTAAGGTGTTATGACAGTGATTGTAGTTGTTTAAAGGCCCATCCTGTATTCGGTGGTGCCCAAACCTGTTGATTTCAGTGGAATTTGTGTGTAGGAAATGCAGGATCAAGCACCAAGAACTTCATCCAAAGGCCGTTGAAATCAGTAGGAGTCTTTCCATGACTTCAATAAGTTTTGGATTATATCCTAAATATTTTCTTTCCTCCTAAAACCTAATCTGTCTGCACTAATTCAGTCATTTCTCTTCTGGCATCCTGGCCTTCCCTGCTACCACACTCAGAAATATAATAGTCATAAAAATACACTTGTTAGTGAAGAGGGGCACACTGTTATTTGCTCAGTAGTATGAAGTAGTAGTAATTATGAATAATTGTATTACAGTAGCTTCTGATCTCAGCCATTAGGTTTTACACATAATGATGAACTACAAATGAAATGTAGGTACTGCAGTATGTATCTGCCCTTTACTTAGCCACCAATTCCATTCTTTTCATGCCTTGTGAAAGTAGCTTCTTCAGTATGAAAGCCTAAGGGTATGTCTACACTACTGGATTATTTCGAATTTACAGAATTCGATTTTGGGCAACCGATTGTATAAAGTCGAGTGCATGCGGCCACACTAAGCACATTAATTCGGAACCCATGTACCGAGGCTAGCGTTGATTTCCAGAGCGTTGCACTGTGGGTAGCTATCCCATAGCTCTCCCATAGTTCCCGTGGTCTCCCCCACCCATTGGAATTCTGGGTTGAGATCCCAATTCCTGATGGGGCAAAAAACATTGTCATTGGTGGTTCTGGGTACAGCCTCACCCCTCCCTCCGTGAAAGCAGCGGCAGACAACCATTTTGCGCCTTTTTTTCTGGGTGAACTGTGCAGACACCATACCATAGCATGGAGCCCGCTCAGCTCAAGACAGCAGTAATGAACATTGTAAACACCTCGTGCATTATCGTGCAGTTTATGCTGAACCAGAATCTGGAAAACCAGGTGAGGAGGAGGCTGCGACTGCAGCGCGGCAACGAGAGTGATGAGAACATGGACACGGACACAGAATTCTCTCAAACTGCGGGCCCCGGCGCTTTGGAGATCATGATGTTAATGGGGCAGGTTATAGCCGTGGAACGCTGATTTTGGGCCCGGGAAACAAGCACAGACGGGTGGGATCGCATAGTGTTCCGAGTGTGGGACGATTCCCAATGACTGCAAAACTTTCGCATGCATAAGGGCACTTTCATGGAACTTTGTGACTTGCTTTCCCCTGCCCTGAAGCGCCAGAATACCAAGATGAGAGCAGCCCTCACAGTTGAGAAGCGCGTGGCGATAGCCCCGTGGAAGCTTGCAACGCCAGACAGCTACCGGTCAGTCGGGAATCAATTTGGAGTGGGCAAATCTACTGTGGGGGCTGCTGTGATGCAAGTAGCCAAAGCAATCACTGAGCTGCTGCTACCAAAGGTAGTGACTCTGGGAAATGTGCAGGTCATAGTGGATGGCTTTGCTGCAATGGGATTCCCTAACTGTGGTGGGGCGATAGAAGGAACCCATATCCCTATCTTGGCACCGGAGCACCAGGGCAGCCAGTACATAAACAGCAAGGGTTACTTTTCAATGGTGCCGCAAGCACTGGTGGATCACAAGGGATGTTTCACCAACATCAATGTGGGTTGGCTGGGAAGGGTTCATGACGCTAGCATCTTCAGGAACACTACTCTGTTTAAACAGCTGCAGCAAGGGATTTACTTCCCAGACCAGAAAATAACCATTGGGGATGTTAAAATGCCTATAGTTATCCTTGGGGACCCAGCCTACCCCTTAATGCCATGGCTCATGAAGCCATACACAGGCAGCCTGGACAGTAGTCAGGAGCTGTTCAACTACAGGCTGAGCAAGTGCAGAATGGTGGTAGAATGTGCATTTGGACGTTTAAAGGGTCGCTGGCGCACGTTACTGACTCGCTCAGACCTCAGCCAAACCAGTATTGGCCTAGAAAGTATGCTTATTAAGTTTGCAGATGATACCAAACTGTGAGGGATTGTAACTGCTTTGGAGGACAGGGTCATAATTCGAAATGATCTGGACAAATTGGAGAAATGGTCTGAGGTAAACAGGATGAAGTTTAACAAAGATAAATGCAAAGTGCTCCACTTAGGAAGGAAAAATCAGTTTCACACATACAGAATGGGAAGAGACTGTCTAGGAAGGAGTATGGCAGAAAGGGATCTAGGGGTTATAGTGGACCACAAGCTAAATATGAGTCAACAGTGTGATGCTGTTGCAAAAAAAGCAAACATGATTCTGGGATGTATTAACAGGTGTGTTGTGAGCAAGACACGAGAAGTCATTCTTCCGCTCTGTGCTGGTTAGGCCTCAACTGGAGTATTGTGTCCAGTTCTGGGCACCGCATTTCAAGAAAGATGTGGAGAAACTGGAGAGGGTCCAGAGAAGAGCAACAAGAATGATTAAAGGTCTTGAGAAAATGACCCATGAAGGAAGGCTGAAAGAATTGGGTTTGTTTAGTTTGGAAAAGAGAAGACTGAGAGGGGACATGATAGCAGTTTTCAGGTATAATGAGGAGGGAGAAAACTTGTTCACCTTAGCCTCTAAGGATAGAACAAGAAGCAATGGGCTTAAACTGCAGCAAGGGAGGTTTAGGTTGGACATTAGGAAAAACTTCCTAACTGTCAGGGTGGTTAAACACTGGAATAAATTGCCTAGGGAGGTTGTGGAATCTCCATTTCTGGAGATATTTAAGAGTAGGTTAGATAAATGTCTATCAGGGATGGTCTAGACAGTATTTGGTCCTGCCATGAGGGCAGGGGACTGGACTCGATGACCTCTCGAGGTCCCTTCCAGTCCTAGAATCTGTGAATATTCCCATTGTTATTGCTGCTTGCTGTGTGCTCCACAATCTCTGTGAGAGAGACCTTTATGGAGGGGTGGGAGGCTGAGGCAAATCACCTGGCCGCTGATTACATGCAGCCAGACACCAGGGCGATTAGAAGAGCACACCAGGAAGCGCTGCGCATCAGAGAAGCTTTAAAAACCAATTTCATGACTGGCCAGGCTACGGTTCTGTTTGTTTCTCCTTGATGAAAACCTGCCCCCTTGATTGACTCATTCCCTGTAAGCAACCAACCCTCCCCCTTCGATCAGAGCTTGCCTTCAAAGGAAATCGTTTAAAAATCATGTATTCTTTATTAATTTATTATAAAAAAAGGGAGAGAACTGACAAGGTAGCTCGGGTGGGGTTTGGGAGGAGGATAGAAGGGAAGGAAAAGGCCACTAAAAAAGTTCAAAATAATGACAGCCATTTGGTTGGGCTGTCCACTGGGGTGGAGAGGGAGGGTGCACGGAGCCTCCCCCCCACCCCCCGCGTTCTTACAAGTCTGGGTGAGGAGGCTATGGAACATGGTGAGGGGGGGAGAGTGGTTATACAGGGTCTGCAGCGGCACTCTGTGACCATGCTGCTATTCCTGAAGCTCCACCAGATGCCAGAGCATGTCCATTTGCTCACGCAGCAGCCCCAGCGTTGAATCCTGCCTCCTCTGATCTTCCTGCCGCCACCTCTCATCTCGAGCGTCTCTCCTCTCCTCACGTTGGTCCCTCATGTCCTCACGTTGGTCACTCATGCCCTCACGCCCCTCCTAGCCTCACGTTCACTGGCATCTTTCCTGTACTTTGATACCGCTTCCTTCCACTCATTCAGATGAGCTCTTTCATTGTGGGTCAGTTTCATGATTTCAGAGAACATTTCGTCTCGCGTCCTTTTTTTCTGCCGCCTTATCTGAGATAGCCTTCGGGATGGAGGAGGTAGGCTTGAAAAATTTGCAGCTGCAGGAGGGAGGGAAAAAAGGGAGAGAAGTATTTAAAAAGATACATTTTACAGAACAATGCTTATACTCTTTCACGGTGAACAACACTATTCACATTACATAGCACATGTGATTTCAGTACAAGGTCGCATTTTGCATCTTAATATTGAGTGCCTGCAGCTTTGATGTTAGAAATCACAGATGCAGGTCCGGGCAACAGAATTCGGCTTGCATGTGACCATGGTAAGCCATTGTCTTTCGGCTTCTGCAGCCTTCAGAAAAGCAGCGCCCTCCTTTCCCACATACCAAGCAAAGCCCGTTGAGTCTGCGGTTTTCCTGTTAACGTGCAGCAGCAGAAACCAAACTAACCTGCCCCCCCATCCAATTCTCTGGGGTGATCGCTTTATCCCTCCCCCCACTGTGTGGCTGGTATCAGGGAAGATCTCTGCAGAAACCAAACTAACCCCCGTTCCCATCCAATTCTCTGGGATGGTCGCTTTACCCCTCCCCCCACCGCGTGGCTGGTATCAGGGAAGATCCCTGCTAGCCAAACGCGAAAAGCTCAGCGTCAATCCCCCTCCCCCCCCCGCGCTTGGCTAACTGCAGGGAAGGATTTCTTTTCCGCCACAGGCAAACAGACCAGTAGGAACGGCCACCTCTGTCCCCATAATTAAATTCCCGTATTTCAGCCAGGTTACCATGAGCGATATCACTCTCCTGAGGATAACACAGCGAGATAAAGAACGGATGTTGCTTGAATGCCAGCAAACACCGGGACCATATGCTGTCAGATTTTGTCATGCAATGATACCAGATTACTTGCTACTAGCATGGCGTGGTCAAGTGTCCTACCATGGAGGACGGAATAAGGCTGCACTGCCCAGAAACCTTCTGGAAAGGCTTTTGGAGTACCTCCAGGAGAGCTTCATGGAGATGTCCCTGGAGGATTTCTGCTCCATCCCCAGACATGTTAACAGACTTTTCCAGTAGCTGTACTGGCCACGATTGCATCCCAAGTCCTCAGGGCAAATTAATCATTAAAAAAAGCTTGCTTTTAAATCATGTTTTATATTTACAAAGGTACACTCACCAGAGGTCCCTTCCATGGCTTCATGGTCTGGGATAATGCCTTGGGAGGGTTGGGAGGTTACTTCAGTCAGGCTGAGAAAAAGATCCTGGCTGTTGGGGAGAACGGAGTGCTGTGTGCTCTCCGCAAGCTCGTCGTTCTCCTCCTCCTCATCATCTTCCCTGTCTGCAGAATCCTCAGGCATGGCTGAGATTACCCCCTCCTTGGAATCCACGGTCAGAGGTGGGGTAGTGGTGGCGGCCACCCCCCAGAATTGCGTGCAGCTCAGTGTAGAAACGGCATGTCTGCAGCTCTGCCCCAAACCTTCCGTTTGCTTCTTCGGTTTTCTGGTAGGCTTGTCTGAGCTCCTTAACTTTCACGCGGCACTGTAGTGAGTCCCTATTGTGGCCTCTCTTCATCATGCCCTTGGAGATTTTTTCAAATATTTTGGCATTTCGTCTTTTGGAATGTAGTTCTGCTAGCACGGAATCCTCTCCCCATATAGCAATCAGATCCAGCACCTCCCATACGGTCCATGCTGGTGCTCTTTTTCGATTCTCGGACTGCATGGTTACCTGTGCTCATGAGCTCTCTGTGGTCACCTGTGCTCTGCACGCCAGGCAAACAGGAAATGAAATTCAAAAGTTCGCGGGGCTTTTCCGGTCTACCTGCCCAGTGCATCCGAGTTTAGATTGCTGTCCAGAGCGGTCACAATGGTGCACTGTGGGATAGCTCCCGGAGGCCAATACCGTCGAATTGCGGCTGCACTAACCCTAATTCGAAATGGCAATGTCGATTTCGCCGCTACTCCCCTCATCGGGGAGGAGTACAGAAATCGATTTTAAGAGCCCTTTATGTCGAAGTAAATGGCTTCGTTGTGTGGATGGGTGTAGGGTTAATTCGATTTAACACTGCTAAATTGGAACTAAACTCATAGTGTAGACCAGGCCTAAGAGTCCAAATTTCTATGGCCTCACAAAAATGAAAGGCAGATTCATTATCGTTTTTTTGCACTTAAGACATAGTGCTTCACTATGCAGATTGTCTGATCAAGTATATGAAATGCCACATTAGGCTTTCTAGATTTACCCTCAGATATTCATCTAGTGTTTATTATGATTTTATATCCAGCAGTATACTGCAGAATACAATATTTTGGAAGGGATGAAGCATCGTTGTAGGCTTTGGTCCTGTCAAACTAGACTTGCATGTTTATTGCCTTTATACTAAGTTTTTGTAAGCTCTCTTTTTGTATGTCTAATAGAGTTCTTGCCTGGTGTTACTTGGAGTGTTATTTGCAAGTCACTGGCTGCTTTAGGCATTGGTGTGGTTGGCAGCATTTTCCTCTTCAGAAACTCTAATGCCCTCCTTTCGAACTCTGCTGTCTTCAGAAAATCTTGTTCTCAAAAAGAGTAAATTTGCAGATTTGTAATGCAGTGCGCTCCATAAGGTTGACCATACATAGCAGCACTAGGACATGAAAAACATGCACTGTTCTTGCTTTTGTTATTGCCTGCAGTATTTTCCTGGATGCTCAAAAATTAACAAGATTAAAATGTTTATGTGTATTAAAAGATGAAATGCGAGAATGAAAAATAAACACCCAAAAAATCCCAAAGAGATCAAGGAGTTTGGGATAGAGCATTAGGAAGATTGGAAGTGAAATGACAGTGAGTTCATCACAGTGGCTGTAAAATTTGGGTTTTTTTGGTCTAATCTAGGTTGCTCAGAAAACCCAGCACATTCCTTTCAGCGAAATAGTGAACCTAACCCTGACATTTGTTATCCTTAGACATAAGTGCTGGCTGAAAATCTGTAACAGAAACATAGGAATTGCTATATCAGTCAGATTAGTGGTCCATCTACTCCAGTGTCATGTATCCAACATTGGCTAATACTTGATGCTTCGGAGGAAGGTGCAAGAAACTCCATAATGGACAATTATGAAATAATCTACCTGTAGGAGAATTTCTTCCTAATCCCCATCAGTTAGTAATTGATTTATGTCCTGAATCACGAGGGTTTATTCCATGCATACTTTTTTAAATCTGATGCAACTGTGTGGATGTTCTCATTATCCATATCTAATCATGTTTGAATCTTCCTAAGCTCTTGGCATAGACGATGTTTTGTGGCAATGAGTCCCACCGGTTATTTATCTGTTGTGTAAAAATGTGTTTCCTTTTTATTGGTTCTTTCCATTTCATTGCATTTTGCTTTGTGTTATGAGAGTGTGAGCTCTCAATTTATTTTCTCTGTACTATTCATTATTTACATAACTCTATCATGCCCCCTTCTTATTTATCTCCTTTCTAAACCAAATAAACCTAATCTCATCAATCTCTTCTCAGGCAGAAAGTCTTTTCATGACTAATATTTTTGTTGCCCTTCTCGGGACCCCTTGTTTTCTGTTACATTTTTAGATGTGGTGACCAGAACTAAACTCTGTATTCAGAATGAGGACATACCATTGATTTTTATACAGGCATTAAAATATTTTCAGTGTTATTTTCTATCCTATTCTTAGAGAACTTCCTAACATTTTGTTTGGGGTTGGTTTGTTGGTTTTTTTGGATCACTTCCATATTTAGCAGATTTTTTTTTCATTGTGCTGTTCATGATGTCCAGGTCTCTCTTTCCTGCACACTTTTCATCTGCAAATTTTGCCACCTCACTGTTTACTCCATATTCCAAATCACTAGTGGAACTGGTAGCAATTCTTGACTTTACATTGTGTAACATTTTCCATTATAAATTCTAGTGATCTTTTTGAGAAGGTCTGACACCTCTACCATTTGCAGCAGGCCTTTGAAGTTCAGCACGGGAAAGACCTTAGGTTAGAGAAGTGCCTTTGTTGCCTGTCCTCTGGTTTTCCATTCAGATTTTGCTGAGATTATATAAACTGTTAAATTTCCATTTTCCTATTCACTTGCATTCCTCAGGAAAATTTTGGGAGCATGAACATTCTAAGGCCAGTCCAGTGCCACAACACCAGCAGACGACAATGACATTTCACTGGGAACGCACCTAGGAGCTGCCATAGCAGATGTAGTAGAGGCTTTGGGGAGAGAAAGCCAGGCTTTCTCCCAACCCATCCCCTGGACCCAGCACATGGCCCTAGGACCCCCATATTTGTGATGATAACTTTCTTCTGCTATCAGTTAGATCATGTATTACAAGCAGTAGAGGCATGTGGTGAAGGGTTAGGGTTCAAATCCTGCTGATGATGCATGAGCAGAGGTCATTACAGTTGTACATAACCAAATTGTTTTTTACCTTTTTCTGTAAAACAAGGAAACAAATAATGAGGAAATGATATGCAAAAATCGGCTTGTGCAATCTTAATTCGGCCCCTTGGGCATACGTGTTGTGATAGTTTTAAATGACATGAGCCCCAGGAAATTACAGGCCCCCACCCCTGCTGAGGACAGATGCACTAGGGCAGTGGTTTTCAAACTTTTTTTCTGGTGACCCAGTTGAAGAAAATTGTTGATGTCTATGACCCAACAGAGCTGGGGATCAGAGGTTTGGGGTGCAGGGGTGAGGGCTGTGGGCTGTGGGGTGGGACCAGGAATTAGGGGTTAAGGGTGTGGGAGGGGGCTCAGGGCTGGGGCAGGGGGTTGGGGTGCAGGAGGGGGTCGGCTCTGGGCTGGGGGTGCAGGCTCTGGGGTGGGGCCAGGGATGAGGGGTTTGGGGTGCAGGAAGAAGCTCCGGGTTTGGGGGGGCTCAGGGCTGGGGCACAGGGCTGGGTCACGAGCTTACCTCGGGCGGATCCTGGTCAGTGGCACAGCAGGGGTGCTAAGGCAGGCTTCCTGCCTCTCCTGGCACCGCAGACCGCGCTGCGCCCTGGAAGCGGCCAGCAGCAGGTCCACCTCCAAGGCGGAAGCAGGCAAGCAGCTCCGTGCGGCTCTCACCCGCAGGCACTGTCTGTCCCTCCCAGCTCCCATTGGCTGGTTCCCAGATAGGATTGCGGAGCCGGTGCTCAGGGCGGAGGCAGCGTGTGGATCCCCATGGCCCCCCTGCCTAGGAGCAGGACCTGGGAGCAGCACGGTGTTGGAACAGGTAGGGACTAGCCTGCCTTAGCCAGACAGCACCGCCAATGGGACTTTTAAAGGCCCAGTTGGCAGTGCTGACCAGAGCCACCGTGATCCAGTGCCTTAAATTCCGCAACCCGCAGTTTGAAAACCACTGCACTAGGGGATAGAAGTAAGGTTGCAAGTGTAAAATGGCATTTCCTAGCTTTTGAGTGTTTAACTTTGGAACCTAAATGTTCTTTCAATGTCAATTAAAAAAAAAGTATTAATCAATATATTAAGCAATTCCAGTTCTGGTACTGATCCTTTGGGTACCTATGGCCATGTTGAAAACTGATCTCTTATTCTCTGAAGTCTTTTAACCAGTTTCTAACTCATTACAATAGTTTATTTAGATTACAATCACATTCAAAATCTGTTGCTGGCCATGCAAAAATTCCTGGAATCCCTGGTAGAAGCATATTTAGGAGGATTTAAAAAAAAAAAAAAAGAGCCACACTTCCCCCTGGAAAGCCCTCTTGTCTTTTTTTTAAGTCTTGGCTTCAGCTTCTTCTCCCGTCTAGCCCTTCATCCCTTTCTTGGTTTTCATTTTCAATTATTTTTGTTTATGTTGAGCTGCTGCCTGCTCAGCTGCAGCAGAGCTTGGTCTTGGCAGCCAGCCTTGTGTTTTACAATTCTACAGCTTCTGCTGCTTAGAGCACGTTGAAAACTGCTTTGAAATAAATCCATGTTGGACTGAAAGCAGCATCTTTGTTGTTACCCCCTCAGAATAATTTGGTGCTATAATTGAGATTCGTAGTTGAAGGAAATAAACATGATTTCTGATATATAGACAGACAGAGAGACACCGTTCAGAGATGTATAAACATGCATGCACAGCTTTGCTCCTCTGGACTATAAAGAATTTTTGAAACATGCCTGGGGGTGGAGGAGCACTGGATAAAGTGCATAGGGGCTGCACAGCAGCAGCGGCAGGAGCCAGACTTCCTCCCAGAGCTCCCAGGAAGCAGAGCACAGTAATAGCTCTGCCCTTGACATGGGTATGGTGTGTTCGCTCTCCCAGTGTGCTGGCTGGGCAGAAGAGGGGTGGAGCCATGGCTCCACATTCACCTTGTCCCCTTTTGATAACTAGCACCAGCAGTGGCAAAAATAGGAAGCTGTGGCTCCACGCCCCAACTGCAGTGTTGCCTGCTCTTGCATGGGTGCTTTGGAATAAGGGCACTTCTCCTGCAGGTGGCTTAGCTATTTTTCCCCCCCTCTTCTATTTGAAATTAGCTGTTTGACCTTTAAAAAATGTATCTCTAAACCCTGACTGCATTAAAAGCAGTTGCTGCAGAGACACAATGAGTGTTTAAATCTACTTTGCAGTCCTTTAATTGAGAAACAATGAGGACACAGTAACTTGAGATTTTTTTTTTTTTCAAGCCAAGAGCATATTGTTCATTGTGGTCTATTGTGTTTGATAATGGTTCCAAATATCTGTCTGAATTCAATCAGGAGGCAGCCTGTGGTAAAGGTAGAAAGGCAAGAGGATGAAAAGAAGGTGACAGAGGAGGGGGTGACTATAGGGTTACCATATTTCAACAATCAAAAAAGAGGACGGGAGGAGCCCGCCCTAGCCCCGCCCCATCCTGCCCTAGCCCTGCCCCTTCCACTCCCACTTCCCGCCCCCTCAGAACCCCCAACCCTCCCCCCCACTCCTTGTCCCCTGACTGCCCCCTCCTGGGACCCCTGCCCCTAATTGCCCCCCAGGACTCCACCCCCTACCTAAGCCTCCCTGCTCCTTGTCCCCTTACTGCCCCCTCCTGAGACCTTCCCCCCATCCTAACTGGCCCCCTAGGACGCTACTCCCTACCTGTCCCCTGACTGCCCCAACCCTTATCCACACCCCCACCCCCAGACAGACCCCTGGGACTCCCACGCCCCATCCAACCACTCCCCACCCCCTGACAGCCCCCCCCCCAGAACTCCTGACCCATCTAAACCCCTTTACTCCTTGTCCCCTGACTGCCCCCTCCTGGGACCCCTGCCCCTAACTGCCCTCCAGAACCCCACCCCCTACCTAAGCCTCCCTGTGCCTTGTCCCCTAACTGCCCCCTCCTGAGACCCCCCCACCTGTACTCTGACTGCCCAAAACCTTACACCCCCAACCCCCAGACAGCCCCCCCCCCCGAACTCCTGACCCATCCAACCCTCCCCCCTGCTCCCGGTCTCTTGACTACCCCCTCCAGAACCTCCCTGCCGCTTCTCCGACCCCCTGGCCCCCTTACCATGCCACTCAGAACAGAGTGCTGCAGAGCAACGCGCTCGGCAGCAGGGGGAGGGGAGCAGGGTCGGAGCTCCAGACTGCCGGAGGCCCGAGGCGAATGGCCGGCCGGCGATCTGCGAATGCAGGGACGGGGAGGGAGGGAGAGAGAGGAGGGGAGTGGTCTCAACTTGCAGAGGAGAGGAGGGGGAAGCGGAGCAAGGGCTCTGGCTGCCGGAGCCCCGTGTGAGTGGCACGATCCGGCCAGCTGCCCTGTCAGCCGCGCGCACTCTGCATGGGGGGGGAATCCGGACATTTACAAATTCCCCCCGGACGCTATTTTTAACTCAAAAAAGCCGGACATGTCCGGCAGAATCCGGACGAATGGTAACCCTAGGTGACTAGAAATACAGTTGATTTGCAGTTAGCAGTTCCCTGTATTCTGTCTGTCCAACTTGTCTAGTGGGTACAGAGGCAAAGAGAAATTTTGTTTATGAGAACACTGAGGATGTCTTCAAAAAGCCATCAGGGTTGAGATGTCCATGGTGCAGGCAAGGAGGAGCAAGTCATGCCCCATAGACTTCTGTGGAAAGATTCATTTAGTGCAGCTTGATGGGACCTGGGTAATGGCAATATGGTTGGAGTTAGATTGAGGAGTAAATGATGGATGAACTGCATAGTCCAAAAATGTTGTATACAGCTGTTAAGTCTGTGTTCTCAAGATCAATAGCTGTCATAACAGTGAGTAGGTGTCTCCATCCTCCCCCTTCACCTCTCATTGCAGCCTGCTGTTATATAGTAGCACCTACTGAAGAAGATTAAATGGCATAGATTATATTTGAAAGATGAATGGAAACCTTTTTTTTTTTTTTTTAAAGAATGACTTACCACTGCAGTTCCCTTCTGCATGTGGGGATCAAGGGTTGCCAACTTTCTAATCACACAAAACCAAACACCCTAGCCCTGCCCCTTCCCCAAGGCCCCACCCCCCACTCACTACATTCCCCCTCCCTCGGTGGCTCACTCTCCCCCACCCTCACTCACTTTCACTGGGCTGGGGCAGGGGGTTGGGGTCCGGGAGGGGGTGAGGGCTCTAACTGGGCTCTGGGGTGGGGCCAAAAATGAGGGGTTCAGGGTGTGAGAGGGGGCTACGGGCTGGGGCAGGAAGTTGGAGTGCAGGAGGGGTTCAGGGTTCCGGCTCGGGGTGCAGGCTCTGAGGTGGGATTGGGGATGATGGGTTTGGGATGCAGGAGGGGCTCAGGCTGGGGGATGGGGCCAAGGGATTTGGAATGTGGGAGGAGGCTGCAGGTCCAGCTCCTAGGTGGGGGGGCTAGGAGGCTCCGCGGAGTCCGTGCGCTGCTCTTGCCCGCAGGCGCGCACACACACACACACACACACCAGCTCCCATTGGCTGCAGTTCCTGGCCAGTGGGAGTGTGGAGCCGGTGCTGTGGCAGGAGCAGCTCGCAGAGTCCCATGGCCCCCTCACGTAGGAGCCGAATCTGCTGGCAGCTTCCGGGCACAGCACAGTGCCAGGACAGGTCAGAACTAGCCTGCCTTAGCCCTACAGCACCACTGACCGGAGCCGCCAGGGTCCCTTTTCTACCAGACACCTGGCAACTCTATCTACATGCCCCAATGTACTGCATTTTCTTTAAAAACAAATTAATCTACATTTTCCTCCCCGTGTTTTTAGACTTCCATATTTGTTCCCCTAAAATTACTAACTATCCATTTCCACACTCATTTCCCAGCAAGTTCTGACTTGGGGATATCACTGTTGTCACTGGTCAGTGGCGGAGTACAATGGACTGCCTATGAGAAAGTATATCAGTTTTATGCTAACATTGAGTGAATCTATAACTCTCACAATTTATGGCTTTAATTCTATGAGATTTTAAGATTCGATAATTTTTGGCTCAAGCAGTTAGCCAATATTTTAGGCCTTACCGAGTTATTTCCATTAGCAGAAAACGATGATACAAGTTAGGTATGTCTTTGGTGCAGTCCTGTTTATTTACACAGAATGTACACAAAGTCCTAGTTCCCTGAGCTCAGCAGGAAGTTTCTGGTTCACAGTGTCCAAACCTGTCTTTCCGGTGAGTCTTATGCCCCAAAGATCTTGTCTCTACTCCCAATCAGGGCCATGCTGTTAGCTGGTTTTGGTTTGGTTTTCTTCTTCTCACAAACACAGCTACAACTAATCGATCCCTCAGACCTTGCATTTGCAGTCAGTCTCCAGGGAAACCCCTCTGCCAACATGGCTTTTAGCTTCTGTTCAGGCCTACCCATGCTAGTCAGTGCCTTGGGTAGTAGCTTCTATTAACCTGAATGAAAGGTGCTTAATACACCCATAGACTTTAACCAGGTCTATAACTAATGACAGCCATTAACACCTTCCAGTATTAAACAGGAAGCTATAGAGATCCACTCAGTGCTTAAGAAAATTTGGCTTATATATTTTGAAACTGGCTAGACTTGTGTAAGTGGAAATCATGCAGACATGGGGCAGGGAGAAAATACAATTTACAGAAACACTTATGGAAAAGTCCTGTAAAATTGCCTAGAGAATGATAACCTTTTTGTAGAATTTTTGAGACAAACTAGAATTCTATAGCAGGGATATATTTGTTCTATAGTATGACTTAAAACTGTATAGAAAACATATCACTTTGTATTAAATTATGGAAGGTTTTGGTGTAAGTTCTGTAGAACACTGTGAAATTCTGTAAAACTGGATTACTTCATGCCTAAAACTATTCTATAATTTGTTTTCCTAAAGAATTCAAGATTATTTCAGTAATGTTTAGTATTCAGAAGATAATAGTACCTTTGAACCTTTTGTTAAACTCTTCAAATTGTATATGCCAAGGCCTGGTCTGCACTTAAAATGTAGGACAACCTGGTTACATTGCTCAGGACTGTGCAAAATTTTGCACCCTAAGCCGTGTAGTTAGATCGACTTAACCTCCAGTGTAGACCTGGCTGGGTCAATGGAAGGATTCTTCCATCGACCTAGCTACCACCTCTCAGAGAGATGGATTACCTACATCAATGGAAAAAACTAGGGCTGTTGATTAAACGCAGCTAACTCACACAATTAACTAAAAAAAAAATCGTGATTAAAAAAATTAATCACGATTAATCACAGTTTTAATCGCACTGTTAAACAATAGAATACCAATTGAAATTTATTCAATATTTTGGATGTTTTTCTACATGTTCAAATATATCGATTTCAGTTACAACACAGAATACAAAGTGAACAGTGCTCATTTCATATTATTATTTGTAATTACAAATATTGGCACTGTAAAAATGATAAACAAAAGAAATATTATTTTTCAGCTCACTCATGCAAGTATAATCTCTTTATTGTGAAAGTGCAATTTACAAATATAGATTTTTTTTTTGTTACATAACTGCACTCAAAAACAAAACAATGTATACATAAGAACGGCCCTACTGGGTCAGACCAAAGGTCCATCTAACCCAGTATCCTGTCTTCTGACAGTGGCCAGTGCCAAGTGCCCCAGAGGGAATGAACAGAACAGGTAATCATCAAGTGATCCATCCCCTGTCGCTCATTCCCAGATTCTGGCAAACAGGGGTTAGGGACACCATTCCTGCCCATCCTGGCTAATAGCCATTGATGGACCTATCCTCGATGAATTTATCTAGTTCTTTTGTGAACCCTGTTATGGTCTTGGCCTTCACAACATCCTCTGGCAAGGAGTTCCACAGGTTGACTGTGCGTTGCGTGAAGAAATACTTCCTTTTATTTGTTTTAAACCTGCTGCCTATTAATTTCATTTGGTGATCCCTAGTTTTTGTGTTATGAGAAGTAGTAAATAATACTTCCTTATCTACTTTCTCTACACCAGTCATGATTTTATAGGCCTCAATCATATTTCCCCTTAGCCATCTCTTTTCCAAGCTGAAAAGTCTGAGTCTTATTAATCTCTCCTCATACAGAAGCCATTCCATACCCCTAGACATTTTTATTGCCCTTTTCTGAACCTTTTCCAATTCCAACATATATTTTTTGAGATGGGGCGACCACATCTGCACACAGTATTCAAAATGTGAGCGTACCATGGATTTATATAGAGGCAACATGATATTTTCTGTCCTATTATCTATCCCTTTCTTAATTATTCCCAGCATTCTGTTTGCTTTTTTGACTGCCGCTGCAAACTGAGTGGATGTTTTCAGAGAACTATCCACAATGATAGATAAAACTTTAGAACCTACAGGTCCACTCAGTCCTACTTCTTGTTCAGCCAATCGCTAAGACAAACAAGTTTACAGGAGATAATGCTGCCTGCTTCTTATTTACAGTGTCACCTGAAAGTGAGAACAGACATTCACATGGCACTTTTGTAGCTGGCATTGCAAGGTATTTACATGCCGGATATGCTAAACATTCGTATGCCCCTTCATGCTTTGGCCACCATTCCAGAGGACATGCTTCCATGCTGAAGACGCTCGTTAAAAAATAATGTGTTAATTCAGTTAATTTAGTTCTCAAACTTCATTGCACTGTGACACCCTTCTGATCACAAAAATTGTTACACAACCCCAGGAGGGGGGACCAAAGCCTGAGCCCACCTGAGCGCCACCACCTCAGACGGGGGGAGGGGGGAGGGCAAAGCTCAAGCCCCACCTCCCTTTCTGCAGGGGTGGGGGGAATCAAAGCCCAAAGGGCTTCAGTTCCCAGCAGGGGGCCTGTAACCTGAATCCCACTGCCCAGGGCTGAAGCCAAAGCCTCAGTCCCGCAGCCCAGGACGGAAGCTCTCGGGCTTTGGTTTTGGCCGCGAGTGGTGGGGCTCAGGCTTCAGCTTTGGACCTGTACCACAGCAAGTCTAACACTAGCCTTGGCGACCCCATTAAAATCGGGTCTCGACCCATTTTGGGTTCCTGCCCCACAGTTTGAGAACCCCCGCAATAATTAAATTTGTGACTGAACTCCTTGGGGGAGAATTGTATGTCTCCTGCTCTGTTTTACCTGCATTCTGACATATATTTCATGTTATAGCAGTCTCGGATGATGACCCAGCATATGTTGTTCATTTTAAGAACACTTTCACTGTAGATTTGACAAAATGCAAAGAAGGTACTTGTGACGGTGCCCCCCATAAGGCTTTATGGAATATGCTTATGAATATATATGTGATACAACTGGAATATATTTTAGGCTACATATGCCATGTAACATATCTATGTAAAGGTTACGATCTACTGAATGTATTCATCCTATTTGGATGCATGTATCATTTTTGTATTTGAAGTTATGAATATTGGCTGTGTACTGGCTTGATTTTAACTAGCCTAGTAGAGCATTTGGTCAGCTTCTTGACAAAAGTGCAAATTAAGTGCCCAATCAAAAACCACTTAAGCCAACAATGAACTTGAAGATGCCAATCCACATCTGCACCTTCCCAGGAATGTGGCTTGGCTGGTAAAAACTGAGTCATGCATGGATACTTGGCTTGCCCATGTGACTCCAAAACTCCATCTTGGAGCTAGACTTTGCATAAGCGTGAAGAGGGGGTCTCCACTCGCAAGAGTAAATCTATTTAAACCCCTGGGAGACCCCTCCATTTTGTCTTCAGCTGGCTAAAGATACCTGAAAGAAACTGGAACAAAAGACAGTAACTACAGGGGGTGTGAGTTATTGCTGGACCCAGACTAGTGGGAGACTAGTCTCTAAAAGGAAGCTTACTGGAACTGGTGAGGTTTTATTTGTATTCGGTTTCTTAGACATAGGCTTGCGTGTTCTATTTTATTTTACTTGGTAATTCACTTTGTTCTGTCTGCCACTACTTGGAACCACTTAAATCCTACTTTCTGTATTTAATAAAATCATCTTTTACTTATTAATTAACTCAGAGTATGTATTAAACCTGGGGGGGCAAATAGCTGTGCATATCTCTCTATCAGTGTTATAGAGGGCGAACAATTTATGAGTTTACCCTGTATAAGCTTTATACAGGGTAAAACAGATTTATTTGGGGTTTGGACCCCATTGGGAGTTGGACATCTGAGTAATAAAGACAGGAACGTTTCTGTAAGTTGCTTTCAGTTAAGCCTACAGCTGTTAGGGGACGTGGTTCAGACCTGGGTCTGGGTTTGCAGCAGACTAGCGGGTCTGGCTCAAACCAGGCAGGGCACTGAAGTCCTAAGCTGCCGGGGCAGGAAAGCAGGGGCAGAAGTAGTCTTGGCACATCAGTTGGCAGCCCCAAGGGTTCTGTGATCCAACCCGTCACAGTACCAATTTGAAATTTCTAAAGATAGTTACAGCACTAGATCCAAGGTTTAAGAATCTGAAGTGCCTTCCAAAATCTGAGAGGGATGAGGTGTGGAGCATGCTTTCAGAAGTCTAAAAAGAGCAACAGCACTCTAATGTGGAAACTACAGAACCTGTACCACAAAAAAAGAAAATCAACCTTCTGCTGGTAGCATCTGTACACTTTCTATTCTGTCTTGTAACTGAAATCAATATATTTAAAAATGTAGAAAACATCCAAAAATATTTAAATAAATGGTGTTCTATTATTGTTAACAGCATGATTAATCATGCAATTAATTTTTTTAATCGCTTGACAGCCCCCCAAAAAACCCTTCCATCAATATAGGAAAGGTCTACACTACAGTGCTACAGCAACGTAGCTGCAGTTGTGATTCTGAAGTGGCTGTGGTGTAGACATACCCCAAGATTCCTACATCTTCCTTTGTCTCCACACACTCAAATAAAATCCCTTTTCCAAGATGTGTTTGGCTCTAATGGACACTTTGTGTTCTCTGTAAATTGTCTGTCTTCTTATTTCTGTGTCTTTCGCGCCTTTCGGTTGTAAACCTTTCAGGGCTGGGACCTGTTATCTGTTTTCAAGTCACCTACTATTTATGGCCCAATATAAATGATTAGCAATAATAACTGTAGAGTTAAACGATCATTGTCACATTTAAGTAAGCCTTAGAAATATGCACGTTCACAAAACCTCATTCAACTGTCATATAACAACTGCCTTTGCACAAAACCTTCCCCGAGTAAGGCCACATATTGCAATCCTTTAAATCAGTGGAACTACTTACCTGAGTAAAATTTGGCAGATTGGGCCCTGAATAACTAGCTTGGATTTTCAGTTGGTTATTAATCCCAGGAAGTGCTTTGTACCAAATCAATGATTGCTGTTTTCAACTTTTAATAAGGTAGGAGAGGTTGCTCATATTTATGTGTATGGGTGATGCAGTTTCAATTGCTATGTAGAGGGCACTTCTAGAAAAACTGCTCGAATCATCTCTTAATGTCTCATTAATCTTGTAATTCTTATATATTTCCTTGCCCTTAATGCTGATATTTGTATGCACAGAAACAGAAGCTTTTCCCATTGCAATCAACCTGTTTCTCCTGCCTGAGTCATTCCATTACACCACTGGCTTAGAATTTGTGAGATTAAAGAAACTTCAGCGGTGTTTCTGAATTGTGATATCAGAAACACTGGGGTTGTGGCATTACTGAATGAATTAGGCTCGTAAATGGAAGAATAAGATGAGTTGAAGCGTGAATGGTATCTGTTTAGTGAAACACCTTTCCAAACAGCAAGGATGCTAAATGGAAACTAAAAAAAGTGCATGATAGTTTAATGGGATATGAATAAAACACTTTGCCAGAGCATGGCAATGATTCTGTAAGTGCCTGCTTTTCCTGTACTAAAAGAAGACAGTAGCCAGAGCCTGTTTTCATCATAGACAAAAGAAATGATTGCCAGGAAAGCTTTCAAAGCATTGTGGATTTCTTGATCCGAATGAATCCGATTAACTTAAACAGAATTAACAGGAGTGAACCTTTAGACAACACTTGAAATTGTAATCCTAATTGCTTCTTGCTAGATTCACAGCTGTATTCTTTCTGAGTATCATGAAATCCTCAAACAAAACTCTAGTGCTTGACACGTTATGGGCCAAATTCTCTACTGGTGTAAATTGACGCAGTTCTGTTGACTTCAGTAGAACTGTACCAATTTACCCCTGCAGACAATTTGGCCCTACATTAGTGCTTTAATTTTCTTCCATTTGTGCTAGCAAACTATATAAATGTAAAAAATGAAGAATGACTCCTTAACAATTAAATCCTCAATCACTAAATTATGACCAGATGGCAAGATTGATTTTTGTTTTCTTTTGAGTACACTAATGACTCTATTTGTTTGATGTGATAAATCAGCTAAGTACCCATCAGAGCAAAAAATTTAGGGACAAGTAAATTCGAACTTTTTAATAATTGGGAAAAAATGACTGATGTAAATACAAAAATTATTTCTCAGTTGTTACAGGCTTTCACTAACAGCAGAAGGTCGTTGGTTTTTTTAAAGGGATCCTTGTTTATTGGACAGTGTCGCCATTCAAAGTCATTTTAAGCACATTTTAAAATATATCAGAAGTGTCATTGCCTTTACTGTTCTTCTGCTTCCCTTTCTTTTTCAAGGTCTCTATGTGCAGAAACTGTTTTATGGGGGATCTTTCTTATGGTGCAAATGTTTTCTCTCTGGAATATCACCACCTCACCCCAGGAAACCTGTTAGATTTCTTTTAAAATTACTTTACAACTTACTTGTTAGTGAGGTGGAATTAGTGGGAGTGGGGAGAGGGAAAAATCTGTTTCTCTCCCCCCCGAAAAAAAGGCAAACAAACTTTTGAGTGTTGACCAATGTACTGTATGTAAAATGCTGAGTTAATTTAAAATAATATACTTACCCTCCCAATGATAATGATGCTTAGCACTCATCTAATACTTTACATTTCCAAAACATTGTATGTACATTAATCAATACGTACAACACCCCACTGAGAGAGGTAAGCATCATTATCACTATTTACACAGTGTGGTCAATGAGAACAATGAGTTTGTTTCAGGAGGCCAGAGAAAGCAAGTTAGTGGCAGAACTAGGGTATTCCCAGCTCACTTGGTTGGTTCACTGGGCCATTGCTGCTTCTCTGTAATAAAAAAAAAATCCTAATTAATACCCTTTAGATTTACAAAATAATGGTTTGCATAATTCTGTCTTTATAGTTTTGGACCTGCCTCTTTTCTTAATACCTCAGAAGTCAAGTATTTCTGTATGATCAATTGTAACAGTGTGTTACATTAGTATGCGTGAGGGAGACATCATATTGCCCTCTACAGGGTGCAGCTTATAGAAAATATATCTATAACTGCTTTACTAGAATGTCTGATTAATGGGTTAAGGCTAGTATAGATTAAATCCCTGATCTTGCAAGAAATGCTGTGGCACCTGTGTAGAGCCTCACTAGGACGACCAGACAGAAAATGTGAAAAATCGGGACCAGGGGGTGGATGGTAATAGGAGCCTATAGAAGAAAAAGACCCAAAAATCGGGACTGTCCCTATAAAATCGGGACATCTGGTCACCCTAAGCCTCACTGAAGTCCATTAGGTGGGATGGAGGGCCCAAATGATGAAGCATACACGATTAAAGCAACAGAGAACTGGTATAAAACTTTTTTTTTAAAAAAAGGTACATGCCAATACTCATATAATACATTCAAGTTTATCTGATGCATTTTGTCTTATGAGATACATATGTATATACAATCAGCTCTAAATAGATCTGTGTATATATGATATGATATATATGTACACTGTATTGAATGCACAAAAACCGAATCTATATACATTGAATCTAATAGCCGGTAGAAACAAAATGTTCATGGTATATCACCATAGTTTAAATGGTAACTTTTTTAATAAAACCACAACTCAGTCTTAAACATATCAAATCCGGTTCAAAATTCAATATGTACTTGTTTCACCCCATATTCTTGCCCCACATCCCCTCACTGTATTACTTGCTCACACTTTTCTTCTAGACTTGGCCTCCTTTTCGTAGCTTGAAGGTATTGTTCCTTCACTTAGGCTGCTGCAGCTATCTGAAAATCTCGTACCTTCCTTCTTCCCTCTGAACCATTGACTCACTTACAGTCTCCATATCTTTTATTAAAACACTCCTCTTTTTAACTTTATCTGCAATGGACTTTCACTGGAAA
The DNA here is from genome assembly GCF_013100865.1 of Trachemys scripta elegans. Taxonomy (NCBI): domain Eukaryota; kingdom Metazoa; phylum Chordata; order Testudines; family Emydidae; genus Trachemys; species Trachemys scripta. Next base: position 168,537,730 of record NC_048299.1, read on the forward strand.
CTGCATGAAGGGTGCGACATAAAAAATAAATTGTATAGTATCCTTTCAAGGGCAAACTAACTTTGCCAAGTGTGATTTTTTTTTTTAATGGGGTATTTGGTTCTACCTATTTAAAATTTCAGAAAAAAATCCATCTTTCCTTCCCACCCCACTGCCACTTAAATAGCTTTAGTAGTTCTGTATTGACATGATGAGTCAGTTTAGTGTTAATCCAGTGCAGTGCTGCTACTGGATCTATCAAAATCAGATTATGTATGATGGGAACTAAAGTCTTCCTTGGGGGCAAGTTCTGCTGAAGACTATCTGTGCTGCAGTCTCACCAGGATGGGTGGCTTATCTCTGAGGATTCAGCCATTAAATGTTCCTTTCTTTGGAGAGAGATCCATTGAGCTAGTCTTCTATACCATGATCTCAAGTTACAAAAAAAAAAAAACATTTAAGAACACCCCTCCTATAAAAGAACAAAAAACATAGGTGGTTGGGCACCTGCAGTCTTCCACCATGGCTGATGTCACTGAACCTTCTTCTTTAAATGTATGCTCTTTGATTTCTTTTAATCACAGGGTCGTTCTAGTTGGAACAGGTTGCACATATGACTAGGGCAGAAGTTTCCCATGCTTGGTCTCAGCCTAAGAGTTATTTTGAAAGTTTGGGCAAGATCTGTTTCAGCAACTGTTTCTGGGGCCTTTGAAAATCACACTATATTGTAAACTTAAAAGACTCCTGTTATGTTCTGATCATAAAATTTGTGTGTGAACAACACAAAAATGGCTGAAGCTAGTAGGCTTGATTCTCCACCGCTATTCATTTGTGTAGGTATTAACACCTGTGTAAAGTGAATGCTAAAATGCAACCACTTCGATTTTGGTAATGTTTTGCACTCACTTTGCATAGGTGTAAATGACTGCATAAGGTGCAGGTGGTATAGAATCAGACACAAAAACTTCTGACTTCCCTTGCTTTGAAAGTAGTATCGAGACTTTAAAATCAAGTCAAATTCAAAGAAAATTGATTCAGCATTTTCTAAGTTTCAGTCACCAGTTCTTCAGCCATTTTCAAGATCTCAGTGTACAAAATTTATGAGTGGGACCTCTGGGGAAAGTGTTTTAAGTAAACTGATAGGATGTGACCCCTTAGTTAAGAATGCATGTTCTGACTGCAGAAATGAAGACGCTGATCCTGCAAATGCTTAATCACATCCTTAAGTTTACTCCAATGAGTTAAGTGGTAGCAGTATCAGAACCTTAATTCCTTAGTTTTAAAGTCATGAATATTTGAAGTTGCCAAGTTAAAACTTCCATGTGGAATTAAAGAACCAACTGCATTTCAGGAGGCGTGCAATTAAAATCGCACAAGAGATTCCAGTATGAATTCATAGACTGATAAATTCCAAGGCCAGAAAGGATCATTGTTACCATCTAGTCTGACCTGATGTATAACACAGGTCATAGATATTCCCCAAAATAATTCCTAAAGCAATGGTCCCTAACCTTTTCCGTGGGGCTGGCACCGGACGACTAGCCGCCAAGGACGGTGGCCGCTGGACAAGCAGCCACTGAAATGCCGCCGTGAAGTGGCAATGTCAAGAGGCATCGCCGCCGAAATGCTGCCATGAAGCAGAGTCATCAAGCGGTGTCGCTGCCGAAATGCCGCCGAAATTCTGCGTCATTTCAGCGGTAGTGCTTCTTGACGTCGCCGCTTCTTGGCGGCATTTCAGCGGCTGCTTGTCCGGCAGCCAGGAGGCGGGCGCACATGAATGCCCCAGTGGGCGCCATGGCGCCCGCAGGCACCGCATTGGGGACCCCTGTCCTAAAGCATATATTTTAGGAATACATCCAGTCTTGATTTAAAAATTGCCAATGATGGAGACTCCACAATGACCTTTGGTAAATCCAATGGTTAATTACCCTCACTATTAACAATATATGCCTTATTTCCAGTGTGAATGCATCTAGCTTCAACTTTCAGCCATTGGATTGTGTTATACCTTTCTCTGCTAGATTGAAGAGCCCCATTATTAAATATTTGTTCCCCATATAGGGACTTATAGACTATGATCAAGTCACCCCTTAATCCTCTCTTTGTTAAGATAAATAGGTTGAGCTCTTTGAGTCTATCGCTGTAAGGTATGTTTTCTAATTCTTTAATTATTGTTGTGTCTCTTCTCTGAACCCACTCCAATTTGTCAACATCCTTTTTAATTGTGGGTGCCAGAACTGAACACAGTATTCCAGCAGCATTTGCACTAGTGAGAAATACAGAGATAAAATAACTAGGGCTGTCAAACTTTTTAAAAAAATTAATTGTGATTAATCACAAGATTTAAAAAAATAATTGCAATTAATCATAGTTTTAATTTCACTATTAAACAATAATAAAATACTAGTTTAAGTTTATTATAAATATTTTGGATGTTTTTCTACATTTTCAAATATATTGATTTCAATTACAAAATAGAATACAAAGTGTACAGTGCTCACATTATATTATTATTTTCATTACAAACATTTGCACTGTAAAATTGATTTAAAAAATAGTATTTTTCAGTTAATCTCATACAAGTACTGTAGTGCGATCTCTTTATTGTGAAAGTGCAACTGGAATGGTGGCCAAAGCATGAAGGGGCATACGAATGTTTAGCATGTCTGGCACATAAATACCTTGCAATGCCGGCTACAAAAGTGCCATGGAAACACCTGTTCTCACTTTCTGGTGACATTGTAAAGAAGAAGGCAACATTATCTCCCATAAATGTAAACAAACTTGTTTGTCTTAGCGATTGGCTGAACAAGTAGTAGGATTGTGTGGACTTGTAGGCTCTAAAGTTTTACAATGTTTTGTTTTTGAGTGCAGTTATGTAACCAAAAAAAATCCTACATTTGTGCCCAGCCCTGGGGATGCTGCACCTCCGTCCTGCCCCAGTCACCACTTCACCCCCGGAGCACGGCTCTCCTTCCCCCATCCTGTCTCAGTCATCCCATTTGCACCCTTGGAGAGCAGCTCTCCCTCAAACGTCCTTCCCCAGTCACCCTTCCACCCCTAGAGCCCTTCTCAGCTGGTGGGGGAGTGAAGTGGAGGAGAGCTGTGAGCAATGGGGTGGGGGGCGGTGGGCGGGACCTCAAGAGAAGAAGTGGATCAGGTGTGGGGCCTCAGGAGGAAGAAGCGGGGCAGAGGGCGAGGGAGGTTCCGGCACTCAGTGTCCAATTTTCACAAATTAGAAAGTTGGCCACCTTACATATAATGACATTATTTTGTTAGGAAAATTGTTTGCAAAGATTGATATAAATTAGCCATAATTTTTTTGTTTCCTAATTGACCAGAAGCCATTCTATTGAAGTTAGCTGTTCTAGAAAGTTGAGAAATATAATGCGTAACTTGAAAGTACTGGTACCATGGGCCAGTGGGCCAGTTAAAGTTAGTTTTGATCTCTAAATAAGTTAGAAAAGTTTATTTGCTGAATAGCTGTCCAACCATATGTATTTGATGGCTTTCCCAGTCTTAAAGCTCTCTGGTTCACAGTTTGGGTTAAGATTTTGATTATTTGCAAAGGGTGTCATTGGCAAGGGAAAGGAACTTACGTTATCTCTAGTTTTATCCCAGACCCATAGGGTAGGCTTTGCTAAAGCATGTGTATAAATTTCTGAAGAATGTGATTTTTTTTTTTAATGAATCCAAGATAGCCTATCAATATTTACGCTGCCACAATTTTCTTGTTCAATAAATACCCAGTGTTTCGCTCCCAATTCACTAGTGCATTGAGTTAGCTGGCTTGTTAATACCATCAAATATTTGGAACAGCTAGATCACCCTGTTAAATGGGTCTGTACAAAGTATATGCACTCACTATTGGTCTTTTCTTATTCCATATAAATTCTAGCATCTTCTGTATTCCTGCAAGGATTTTATTTGGGATGACTACAAGGAGATTTTGAAACAAGAAAGATTTCCTTGGCCAAATGTTCATTTTGACTGTGACCGTTCTTCCCAATCAGGAAATTGCATACTTGTCTTAGCATTCCAGATTTTTTTTTCATTTGATGAAATAGTGGTTTGATATTTAAATCACAGAGCTCTTGTACATTGTTTGAGATTTGAATTTCCAAATATTTTATAGAATTTGTTACTCATTTGTACCCACCTGTCTTCTGTAGGAATGATATTTCAGAGTCTAGCTAATTTATAGTTAGCATTTCAGATTTGGCAAACATTGCTTTAAATCCAGATGCATTCTCGAAGTCATGAATTTCTTTAGATTCAAATTTTAGGACAATATTTGGTTTAGATAAAAATAATATTACATTCTCTGCATAGAAAGCTAAGTTCTTATGTGTTCCTGCAAGTTTTATTCCCATGACAGTCACTGTTCCTTATCTTCTGTGCAAAAGGCTCCATGGCCAATGAAAAAAGGAAAGGACACAATGGAAATGCCTCCTTCATCCCTCTGTGTAATTCAAACATGGGAGATTCAACCCTGTTAAGTTGCACAGCTCATTTTGGGCTGATATAAAGAGCTGGGATCCATTTAAGGAACTGGGGGCCAATGTCTATGTGGGACGGGATTTGAAGAAGGAAGTTCTACTCTAGTTTATCAGAAGTTTTCTCTAAGTAAAGTGATGATAAAAGAAATTTACCTTTTTTTTTTATAAGGCATTATGGATGATTCCAAGTACTCTTCGAATAGTGTCTGACATTTGTGTGTCCTTAATGAATCCAGTTTGATCTGGGTGTATGTGAACTGAGAGTGTGCACCAAATCAGCTAGCTAGTATTGTTTACTAACATCTTTGTCATGATTCAACAGTGATAGGAGCCTACAAGAGCTGTATAAAAGTACTGTCTTTTCCAACTTTAGGGAGAACAACAATAATAGCGTCTATCATAGCTTGTGGAAGTTCCTACCCTAACAGAATGCCATTGAAGGTACACTCAAGGGACCCATTAATATCTCCTTAAATACTTTGTAAAATTCAGCTGGAAAGCCATCAGTTCCTGGAGCTTTACCACTTTTCATACTTGCTATTGTCTCTAAAATGACTTCTTCTGTTATTTCTTTATCTAACATTTCTTTATCAATTTTGTTGATCTTTGGTAAGCCTGCTACTTCCAGATATTTTTGAATAACTTCAGAATTTGGAATATCTGAGAAACAGAGGTTTTTATAAGCAGCAGCAAAGGTAGCACATATTTCATTAGGGTGTGTAACTATCTTTTGCTGATTGTCTTTAATTGGTGGAATAATATGTTGCTCTTGGATCCCTTTAAGTTTTTGAGCCAAGAGCTTATCACATTTATTTCCTTTTTCATAAAACATCTGTTTTGTATACATACAGGCTTTTTCAGTGGCATCTGTCTTCAGGATATTCAGTTTCCCCCAATATTAGTTCATTGTTGATGTACTTTTTTGAATCTGTGTTTTTACATAAATTTCCTTTCTGATCACCTATCTTCATTCACAACAAAATATGGAGGGATCAAAGCTCAAATGGAAAACTGTGCAACTTCAGTGGAGTTACTCCCTCTGTAGACTGCTATAACAGAGAAAATTAAGCCCACCCTGTATAAATGCACACTCTGCTTCTGATCCTGCACAGAGTTATGCACACTCTTCCTTTTAATCACAGGAGTAGTCCCCAGGATTACTTACTAGGTTCAAGTTCAACACATGTATAAATTATTGCAGGATTGGGGTCTGTGTGTCCAATTGTGATGAAGTTATATATGTGGGTAACATTACTCATTTGAGTTGCTCCAGTATTTTGTCCTAATCTCAGGGATCTGTGTTAATACTTTTAATACAATGATTCTCGGGAATATAGTGTAGGCCTGGCTTGACATGAGTAACTGGACATGGATGAGGCCTCATTTCTTGGGAGGATTAGGAAGTAAATGGATCAGCAGGCTGGAAACAAGAATGTCTGTACTAGCTAAAATAAGGAGGAACACCCAGGGAACCATTTACAATGGACAGGATAACAATGGATAAAATAAGCCTGGAATGTAAGATGAGGTAAAGAGTAAATTCTACGTGGACAGTGCATGGACTGAGCATGCTGTGCAGGGGTTGGTTCCTACAAAGTGACCAAACCAATCCCAAAATGTTAAATGCAATGTATAGCAAATGCGAGATAATGTGTAAATGTACTTAAAAGAAGAGGTTTGCTGTGTAACTGTGGATGTGTGGTACGCCCTATATCCTCCCCCGACACTTGAATCTGATCAACTCAACATAGCTTTGCTAAGGGCCAGATAAAGGAACCTGGGTGACAAAATTAGATTTAGACTGAATTCTTGGGGAACCAAGTGGAAGAGATCTTGGGGAAACCCCAACATATAGTAAGTAATATAATGACACTTACAAAGTCAACTTTGGTAGAACATACTCTACAGTATAAGCCTTATTACCATGCATTAGATGATTTATGTATAGTTTTATAGTAGAGCATGTAAAAATTTTCTGATTGGAGCTATATTTCTGATTGTGAAAATCTCATTTTGCTAAATTGTCTGTTAAATTCTTTAGAAGCACTTAATGTGATTTAGCCCCTGCCTTTATTCTTCATTAACAAGGGAAGATCTTATTAACCCAAAGATCCTATTAAAAATTATACATCCCAGCTGGCCTAGATGATTGTGTCTTTGGACACTGACATTGTAACATCACTTCTTCTGGGACTGCTGTGGTTTCCTCCAGTTACTATTGACACATTTGCCCTAGGTCAAATATTGTCTAAATTGTAACACCAAAATATAGAAAATCCACATGAAAAAACAAAACATTGATCTGCCTCTAATGGACAGAACACATCTGTTTAACTGTAAGATGACAAAGTAGTCCGTGCTAAGAGAAAAACAATGTTGCTTCTCTTTAAAGGAAGCTCTCTGCTGCTAATAGTGTATTGAGAAGCATTAAATATAAATAAAAATAAACCATGTGTGTGTTTGTGTACCCACTCTACACCCACTTATTTGCATGTATTTGTGTATATATGTATTTGTGTAAATGTGTGTGCACACACTCATCTATAACTACATTTTAAGATAACTGTGGTTGTAGTGATGTAAATGTAAGAGGAGATAGGCTCTTCTTTCTTTGTACTGCGTCTATAATTGAAGGGGGTTCTGTTGTGACGGCTCTTAAAGAATGAGTAACGCACACTGTGCTCACTCTCCCTCTCTCATATGATATATGATATAACATTCATATAGACTGACAGGGCTTGATTCTCCTCTCATTTATTGTTGTAAATCGGAGTACTCCGTTGAAGTCAATGGACATACACTTGTGTAAAAGTAAGAAAAGAGAATCAGACTCACCGTATTTGTTTTGCTGTTTGCTTGTGGAAAACATAACCTAAAAAATTGTCAATTCTAGAGATGGGCCTGATCCAAACACTTATTAATGTTGGGTTGTTTGAAGTCTGGATCAGAATTTTGTGAATGTTGGTGTCCCAAATCATACTCAAATTTTGTGGTTTGAACCCATCTCCAATCCTAGTTCTAAGAACCTCATCTACTTATCCGCTTCAGACCTCAATTCAGGATTCCATGTTTCCCTTTCAAGAATTTAAAGACATTTAAGTAAAAATGGGTAAATTGATTTTTTTCCAAACTGTCATAGAGTGGCACCCTCTAGTGACCTCAAGATTGACCCTCAAGTGCCCCTTGCCTTAGTTTCCCCACTTGGACTACTCTGCAAACTTCACCCATAGGCTTTTTCTAGTCAAAAATACCCCTCCTTCTGGTCTGGGTTTATTAACATAAAATAAACGCAGAATAAAAGTGCAAATCCTAAATCCAACAAAAGTCAAAACAAACTAAAGTTTCTCTTCCCACTCCTAGGTCTTTTCCTGCCTGAGGCTTTTCCTGCTTTGGCAGACCACTGTCAGGCTCTGCCTGGCTGGAGTCTTTTCCATCTTGCACCCCTGGAGTCTGCTTTGTTTCAAGTCTCTTCAAGTTCCTGTATTTACCCTCTTATTAGGGCTTCGCCGAGGCCTTTCCTGCCTGTAGTCTCAATCCCAAGGCCCAGAACTCTCTGCTGGAGGCTATTCACTCCTAGCAGCCTCTGATCTCACTGAACGGTCCTTCATCCCACTCCTCCAGTTCCTGGTCTTTATAAGGGAACCATGTGATCTCTGTTCAGGTGTGCCTCCTTAATAATCAGTGTTGGCTCACCCCAGGATGGTAGCCCTTGAGGGGCAAGCCATGTTACACAAACCAAATCTTTAAAATGACCCACAGCTGCAATCTGGGCTCTCATTTTCTTCTTTTTAGACATATGCCCACAGTCTTTTGGCTCTCTCCTTCCTAGCAATTCCATTGCCTTTTACCCTCCTCAAAGACTCTGTCTAACACATACGGGCCTCCAGCTCCCTAAGCATGACAGCCACGTACACCTTTGAGATGGGTTTATCAGGAACGATGAAAACTGGGAGATCTGTTAATAGTACAAGTACCTGTGCGGGAGTCCCTAGTTAGAGCTCACAGGCCTGGGAGCCAGGGGAGTTGAGTTCTTATCTTCTCCTTATGGAAAAGCCTTAAGAGATTTCTGGTACTTTCTTTGTCTGCTTGTTCTAGTAAGTCCATGGGAATAGCTTTTCTCACTGTTATATGATATTCCTGGTCCAAGCTGGACTTTCTCAGATTCTTGGGGAACGTTCTGTAAGAGCTCAGGGTCGAGGCTCAGCTCTGGGTTATTTTTTTTTTTAATTGTATCCAAACTGCCTGACATGTCGCTAATGTTAGAATTCTAAAGTATATTGCTGAATCTTATTTCTCTTGAGATCCAATTTAGGCCTAAACCCTGCCTTTATTTGCTGGATCTATGCTGGAACTAGTGGGGAGGAGAAGTGTGCTGCCAGTGCTGTGCTTAGCAGAGCCATGATGATAGCACAGGGTGGAATTACTAGGCTGGTTGAGGATAATGTGTGGTGAGGTACACACTGCTGCAACTTTAGAAGGAACACTCCTAATAAGTAACACACAACAGCATACACCTTGTGCAGCTGGCCACACTTCATAGCTAGCATATCATTGTCCTCTTGTGGCTATCAAATGAACGCAATAGCTGGGCCTCGATGCTGCTATAGTTATACTGGAGGGGAGCATCTTCCTTCCCACCATCCTCTTCCCTCACCAGTGCAGCCACACAGACCTGGAGGGGATTTTCCCACATGTAATTGCATGGACATTTTATTGAAAACTGCAGAACTCTAGTCCAAAATGCTGAAATATGAATGGGGTAATTTCAGTGGTGCATCTCAGAATGGAACAGAATCTCTCAAAACCACAGCAATGTTTCAAGTAATTTGCTCATTGTTCAAGGATGGCACAGTACTGTATATTGCAAACTGATTAATCCACCACTACACAACTGATACATTCTTGATTCAGATGCAAACTTTTCTTTTATTTAATTTGTAGAGAGTGTCAGCTAAATATCACCTGGGATAACTATTATACATTTATTCTTTTTCTATTTTGCTAATCTAACAATTGCTAATTCTTTTTCTCCTTTCTTTTTTTGTACAATAAGTCATGACTTGAACTGCAGGCTTTGTTTAAATTGCTACTCCCTGAAGGCATCTTAAACAGAGCCATGTTGCATCAGGCAGAGTAGAGGTAGCCCTCTTTCTATTCAGCCTTTAAGAGCATTAGAATCTGGTGGTAAAATGGCTGAGTTTGGGAGCAGGGTCAATCAGACAGTATCGACATAATCTAATCCAGTAAATGGGTACAGCAATTTGACGATCAGATCTCATAGACTTTAAGGTCAGAGGGGATCTGCTCCTAAAATGGAGGAGTTCCCAAGAAGAAGAAACTTCCAGACATGATTTCTCCCTAGAAGCTTTTGTGGTTTCTATGTTCAAACTTCTTATGAAAGATCATACAGTATAAGGAGAATTGCTGTAGTTGTCCAATTAAACTTAGAAAAGAGACTCTAAAAATGACATTGTAGAGTTCTCTTTCAGTTATTTGCATATTAAATTTGCTCAGTTTACATATCAAAAGAAGAGTGTATTTCTAACTCCCAACACTGCAGAGTCAACCTGTGATCTATTAATATCAATTAATATTAATATTTTGTAATCAGAATTTAGTAGACAATTTTGTGAATGATGTATGAAGGAGTAAAAGCCAACTCACTTTTGCATAACTGCAATTTTTCATAGGGTTCTGCAGTGTTAACAGGTATAAAATGTGGCTGTCTTGGACAAGCTAGGGTTACCATTCGTCCGGATTCCCCCGGACATGTCCGGCTTTTTAAGCTAAAAATAGCGTCCGGGGGGAATTTATAAATGTCCGGACTTCCCCCCC